>NC_059523.1:1242121-1545151 GCF_905147795.1 Pieris rapae | reverse complement strand
ACACTAAATAATTAATTGGCAAATGTAAGTATAATTGTTGGTTAAACTGTTTGTTAGTTAGACTGGGTATGTTTGTTACAACAGTTTGGATGACTAGACATTTTTTACAAGGCAATTTGAATATTTTTACAAATTACGATGTAAAAACTTTTTACTCATCTATAACTGGTATTTAAATGTTCTCTTTATCTGTGCTGTCAATGTTCTGAGAAATATTTCTGTGGGATGTCTAACAAACTTTGAAATAGTGTCTGAATGCGTGTTAGATTATGATTGGGAGTAAATACAATCCTAGCTATTGACTTGTATCAATGTTTTGTATGCATTCTTCTAAACGTTATATGTTGGGTTTATGTTTGACAAATTGGACTACGAGAATTATCTCATAAAAAATCTATTGTATTTAATAAGAATTTACAATACAGTAGATTATTCAATCTGCTTCAGAATGCTTGGCACATACAAATAATCTGTATTAAAAAAATGGATCCTTAGGCGGAAATTAACGTGATATAATAAACAAAATTTGTTATAAATCCATAGCACCATTAAGAATAGACAATTACACATATAATTTACATAGACAATAACTATATATCGCTAATCACGAATGAAATGAATTTAATAGCTTATGAATAAAGGAACTTTG
Organism: Pieris rapae; assembly: GCF_905147795.1. Taxonomy (NCBI): domain Eukaryota; kingdom Metazoa; phylum Arthropoda; class Insecta; order Lepidoptera; family Pieridae; genus Pieris; species Pieris rapae. The sequence continues at coordinate 1,544,502 of NC_059523.1, read as the reverse complement.
TTGTAAGAAAATCCAAAGCACCATTCAAATTCAAATTCAATAATCATTTATTTATGTAGGTAACATAATGTGCGCTTATGAACGTCAAAAAAGAAATATATATATATTAAAAGCTTTTAATTTAACATTTACTGCCAGTTCTCAAATCAAGGGTGTATTATTTAAGGGATTAATCAAGATAAGGGGTATTAATCAAGGGATTGGAAGACAAGAACTGGCAAACTCTCCGCCAATCTTTTTAATCGCTATTTTTTTTTTCAAGAATTACATTTTACAATAAGAACCAACGTATAGTGTATATAGACAGTAACATATATTATTATACATTAATCATACCTACACTATAATAATAATATATTGATATTTAGATTTCCTTAGATTACCTTCACTAAGTCGTGTTCGCTAAGTTGATAATATTCAATATTTTCTTGTTAACGGGAAAACGCGATAAATAATATTGATGAATTTACCGATTCCGAATTTATCAGAAGATTTTGACCTTCAGACCGACCCAAAGGCCCCAATGGCTTAGGCCGAGAAGTTGTAAGTGCTAAGCGCTAAAGCTAAGTCCAGTAGTGCTGAATATTTATGTAAACACACTGATAAGCCATCTTTACTTAGGCAACACGATAACGAAGAACATGCAATTAAAATATCTACGACTTTGTTTACTTTGGAGTAGTACTCTTGGGTTTAAGAGCACAGGCGCTAATTAAACATTTCAGTTGGCCCCGGATAGAACCGGTTACCCCAGAGGGGGCTTTCCTCGCTCAACGAAGGAGTATCTCAATACAGCGAGGATATGCTCCCAGCGATAAAGGCACACTGATACAGGGACTAAACTCTTTGAATTTTTTTTATTATAACTATGTGGGTTAGTAAAATTGTAAATACAATATATTATTATATATGTACTAAATACTGCTTGATTGTAATAATAAAAACTTTTTCTTAAATATCAAATGGTCTGAGCTAAACGCGCCGTGAATCCTTATATCAATAATCAAGCTTTATTGTTATTTTACTGTCCTGGGCTTTCCTGAAATAGCAATAAACATTTTTTTTACGAAGGATTTTCTTAACTCATATTTGTATGAGTTTTTCAAACTTCTTTTTTCTAAGATAGTACGAATTCTGATTTTGAATGTTGGGCCTGCTTTTGTCTCTGCCTCATCAACGATGATTAGTTTAATCATAGCCCATTATCGAATTTACTGCATCCCCTCGAAGTGAGCAAATTAACCTTCAAGTTACCAATTATAGTCCTAAATACACTGAACTATAATTTTATTATACAAATTCCTATCGAGTTTTAGGGCGTAAAGGTCCATAAAAGTTAATTACAAATAGTTGAAAACTTATACATTTTGGGAAATCGTTATCAATTTAAGTAATATTTTTTATTAAATTAATATACAGCATCGAGTGCTGAATACTCGGATCCGAGTGCAAGGGATGGCTTTAAAAAATGAACGAGACGCTCGCACGGATCCGAGAAAAGAGCACTGAATGTGTTAATAAGATCGTCCTCATCTAGGAATTATCTATACGCTATCGCATTCTTTAAAAAATAAGTAAAAAATTCCTTCGTAAAATGGTAATTGTGTGCCAATTTCCTTTATCACCATAATGGATAAAGTTTTATTAGTTTTTTACTTTTTCTGTCTTCGCTTCGAGAATTCAATGTTTAAGAAGTTATTATTACCTAACAATGACTCGGAAAAATCGTCTTTTTAATTATGTCTTGGTAAACATTAATAATAATAATGTCGGTAGAACTCTTGGGTCTATCCCTTTAGCCGTTGTTTATAGAACTACCAGCCTTCTGTGCCTGTCACATTGTGCACAGTGTTAAGTAACAATCCTAATAAATTAGAGGTGTCTGCTCCAAGCCCTATTCTACGGGATATTAAAAACTACACAAATGTATTCTTTATATACATACATATTTTCTCGTATTTTTAATTTTCTGGATAGTATATTTTATTTTTAATTAAAATACTGGTCTTTTCTGAAGACGGATTTTTGATCATCTCAGCCCCAATGTTAGATAAATATCTATGGTAATGGCTATATATGAAACTCGTTTGTGTTATAAATACTATTATAAGTACACTATTATAGTATTATAGGTACTTATGGCTCAGGGTTTAGTACCCCAGTTTAAGTACCCACTAAACAACCAGTAACCTCACAGCCATTTAGGTCTGGGCATGGGATTTCTCTACCTATTTCGTTATCGTCATTGTTTTTAACACTTAATGCTTAAATTGATACAAAGTAGCCGGAAACCAAATCTTTTTATGGCAAATTTTGATGCAGTAAATATGAATGTATATTATTATTTTTATTAAAAGAAAAAAAAATCGGATCCGAGAGGTCGGCACACAAGAGCTAGGGAGTGCAATGGTTTAACAAAATGAACAGGTCCCGAGTTGGCGGCACCACTACTATGAGCCCGCTCCACTCGGATCCGAGAAGAGAGCTCTTACTGTAAAAGGCAAGTTTTATTTCCAAACCAATTCGACTTAGGGTTCTTTACAAAAAGAGCGTACCAATTCTTAAAAACACGCAACGAGCGAGCCTTCCAGTAATGTAAGAGTTCATGAGTAGCGCTTTCACTTCACAACTGATGAGTCTCCTGCCCGTTTGCACCCTGTTATATCTAAAAAAACAGCCTTTTGTACCCGACACACCACGCAACTTTTTTGGGTCTGAAGCAAGCCGGTTTCCACACGATGTTTTCCTTCACCGACACCTCTTAATTACCTGCTGCAAACTATAATATTACTAGCAGACTCGGCCAAGGATTGCTGTGGCTGAGGTTTTTGTTGTATTACATAGTATTTAACTATTCAAGGAAAACGGTACGAGAACTTATGTGAAACGTTGGCACTTTTAACACAGCGCCATCTGTTACAGTTGTATCAAATAATAAACAAAAATATTTGCAAAAAATAATATTGCGGGAATAAATTGAGATGTAAGCTATCCTATCTTTTAAGTTAGAGCAATCTGCATACGGTGTGCAAATTTGATTGATATCGGTTCGGGAGTTTAGGAGTCCATCGCGGACAAACAACGTGACATGTGATTTATATATATATGTATATATTAAGATTGTTTATAGGGAATTCAATTCTTATTTCTCCAATCGAATTAAACGTATCATTTACCGTAAAAACGTCGAGACCAAATTGACGCGGGATAATTAATATTATGAATGATTAATGTCTGTTTGGAATTACATCGAATTCCACTAATGTAAGCCATAAATCAATGTTGGGTACTTGAACTTGTTGGAATGGACTGAAATATAAAGCCTTTAATTTTATCTAAATATCAGAGATATATCGTCACTCTGATATTGACATCGTCATTAGTAGGCTTAGAGGGGTAATGTGTGTAAATTGCGAGCACAAAATACGCGAATAATTATCGTATAGTATTTATTAGATTGATTCATTCTAACACAACAAATAATACAATATAAATAAATAAATAAATTAGCTTAAATGCAGCGGGGTGCATAGCCACTCACTTTAAATCACAATTTATTTATTTGTTAAGTAATTCAAACAATGAAATGAAATCAAAATAAAACAAATTAAATTTTGATTCTTTATATATGATCATTGAGATACCTTCTTTAAATTAATAGAAGGTATCTCAATGATTAACGAAAGTAACAATAAAAACCAATATCTATCATAACATTTCATAACATATATATTATAAAGAGTAATATACAATTAATATAAAGAGTTTTCTCCAGTCACAGATCAACGCTGCCAAATATGTCAAATTGATACAGAAGAAATGGCTTGACAGCTCTTGAAACTAGATTTAAGAATGATTGACGTTGAATCTCACTCTGATGATTACTAAATTGGAATATATGAAACCAATATATTGTGACTTATGACTAAAGAGAAATTGTGAAATTATTAACTTTTTCACGCTAATTTTTTTATTTTATTTCACAGCATTATTCTATCTTAACAGTTTTATAATTGGATAGAACGACACATTTTATGACTAACCCACACGAATTATCCATTATAAAAAACATTAAAAATATATTTATATCACTAAAATCTTATGACATTGTTAATATAGTTAGCAACTCTTGTGAAATCAGCCAGTGTACAAACAAATTGGTCAATAAAAATTTTGTTTATTATTTGTAATAATAATAATAAATGCCCGTATAATTTCCAACAGTGGAATATACAGCTAACATTTGTATTCTTGTTTTTCTATGTATCCTGTATCTAGCTACCGTCAGTAACGTCGATTGAAACCCTCTTCTTTCCCTTCTTTCTCTTGGCCCTTTCCATATTAATGTCCAACTGTGAATATGCCCCTCCCATTATCACAGATATATCAAACTTTTAATCTCCTATTTGAAAAATTTAAATACATAAAAAAATATTGTACGGAACAAGATTCTTGCTAGTCCATTCTCACACTACCCTTTTATTAGAATTTATGGCCCATGACAACCCTTTATCAGAAATATTATTACAAACATTGTTAGGAAAATAATCTTCCTTTGTATCGAGAAATAGATAACGTACAACATTTATGACTAAGTATCTTAACAGTTCAATTCTAATTAATATCTATCTATTTATATATTATTATACTTCCCTTTCCCCGTAGGGTTAGGTAGACGGATCTACACTTGCTTTGTTACTCACATACTTATATTGCTTTATCTATTTTTTATATACGTAATATATTTTAATATTATTCACCTTTTTGAAGTGAAACTTTTTTGAAGTGAAAAAAAGAATCGTTGTAATTTCAAAACGGAAGCAACGGATAAAGCGACGGTAAAAAGAGACAGAAACATAAATTCATAAGATTTGACGTGGGAGAAAATGAGATAGGAGGCATTATGCAGCCTCTTTTTACTGCCACTTTTTAATTTTATAGAATTTCAAACTTTCATTGTTTTATTTTTTGCAAAATTAAAGATTTATATTAAACTTTCAAATTAAAAAAATATCATTAAAATATAGTGTTTTTAAAGAAAAGATTAATACATTTAGATAGCGAAAATGTTTAATTTATATATGATTAATTATAAAAACTTTGTTTCTGAAGGGTTCATTTATACCACTGTGAGTTGCACTTATGTTTTTTTTTCTCTCTCTCAAACGCTCCTCAGATACTGAACCAGATAGATACGGCTTAATGACGATGTTGAGGTCACAAAAGTGTGTCTATATTCTTTTGTGGATGTCAATCGGTACTTTAGATAAGGGTACCAGTAACGTAGGAAAAATTGATAAGCTTACTGGTAGGGCTTTGCTTGAGCTTTTAACGCTTGGTTTGGGTCGCTTTATTAAGGTATATCAGAAAATTCTGATGTACTTGGAGGCATAATGATTAATAATTTAGTTCGAAATACATATTTTTATTTCCATGATCGATAATATTTTTTAATCGGCTGATCGTCACATGGTTTTTTCCAACTATATATACATCTGTTGCAGGCGGCCCATCTTTTAAACTAAATGGTGCCGTTTAACAGCCTAAAAGAATGCCTGTGTGTCTGAAAACTGAACTCTTAAACGGCCGGACCGATTTGAATGACTTTTTGCATGCGTTTAGGCGACGCACTGGATTTTAGATTCATCAGCCTGGCAGATGGCGCTGCAGACGGTACCTGGCTTATTTTAACTTATCTATATATAGCATATATATATATATATATATATATATATATATAAATCTTAAATGCCTGTATTCGTAATCAAACACCTAAACGGCTGGACAGACTTTGATGAAATGTTATGTATTCAAATGAAGTCGAGAATTATTTATATTTATTTTGTGTGAAAAGGACAAGGTCTGTCGGATCCGCTAGTTTTAATATAAAATTGTGTATCAACGGGACCGGTCTGTGTGGTAAAATAAATACATGAACTAGAATAATATTCAAATAAATGCAGTATCCAGCCATTTATAAGTTCCATCGTTCTTTAGAAAGAGATACTCGTTTAGCTTCGACTTCGTATAGCGCTGACTATGTCACCCTTGTCATCCGCAATACATACCGGACTATTAATGTTTCGTGTGGCAGAGATGATGCTCTACAAAGCGAGTATCTCTTTCTACACCACAATGCGACTTACAAATGGCCTGGGACTGTAGTTGCATGTATGCAAATGCTTGAAAAAAGGATTTAAACCCGAACCCAATAATAAATCCACAATCTGATATTGAACACAATCCGAGATCAGACCATAACATTCGATCGATGTCCTATCTGTATCCCAATAACTAATCCCTACGAAGACAATCCATTTTTGGCGACGGATAGAATGCAATCTCTTCGCTCTGAACACTCATATTTGATGATCAATATAAACCAAATAAATTAAATAAAATAGAAAAACCGTTGTACGGTTAATAATATCAAAATATACAGGTCTAAGTTTAAAACATATAAAATCTTAAAATAGGATATTGGAACAGATGAACTGTCTTTTTTATACAAAGGTCTATCCACATCGACCCATCCGACCTAATATGTCTATATAGCTTGTATCGATAGATGGCTATTACAATTCGTCGATTGGCTATTGCCACACTTTTATCAATATTTGGATTAAGATCTCAGATGGTTGAGATAGGTTATTGGGTTTGGGCGTTAGAGAAAGGATAGTTAAAATTATTTGTATAATTTTCTGTTTTTAATTAAGATACTGTAAACAGTAAGTATTTGAACGATTTTATACAGAAACTATAAAGATCTATTGAAACAATTTCAATTGAAAAGTTTGCCTGCCCCACCCGCGATCAACTCATTATTTATCGTAATGCTGTGCAGGTCAAATCCATGTCTGATTATATAACCAATTTTCTACAATGTTTTGTTATGTTCAAAAAACAAAACACAATAATTTGTTTGTTTGTTGTGTCTGTATTATTTGAAATATTTGTGGCAGCCCTACACACGTCACACTAGAGGTATTTCAGAATATCACGTTCTATGAAAATATTGTTGAAATTCAAACCATTTTCAATTAGAATCCAACTGGCCAAGGCACTTTTCAAATTGAAAGAAAATTTCTTTCACAATGCGCAATACTGCTCTTGAGTCTTTTGTTATAAAGAATAGATAGTAAATCTAAATTGTTACATAACTAATCGTTAGATAGAAAAGCAATATTCCATTCACAGGTAATCCTTCTTAGGCAATTCGTTTAGGATATCCGCCATTAAGTTGTTCGGATTAATACCTACAGCTGACTTTCATCATCGCACGTCGAGTCTTTCTCGACGAAAATCCATGTTTACATTTTTTAAAGATTTGTTTATGTATTTCTTGTACTTGATATCATAAAGTATTTTTTCTGTTTCTTTTTCTTATATGGTATCTGGTAGAGATCGCTGGCCCGCGCCCGTTGCATATGTTATAATTTTTGTGTGTTTTGTTATTTGTTCTAAAAATGTTACGAATTGTAACAAATATTATAAATGAAACATAAATCAACACTTGTGATACCAAGGTACACTTTGTCTTGTATCATCATTTAACGTCACTTTCTATTAATACTAGTAGTCTGTGCATTCAATTCTTCAATTTTAAATCGTACTTTCCAGTGCTATATATATACCTAATACCTACAATTTATCGTTCTCTTATAATATGTGACAGTAAATTGAATGGAGTTTTCTTCATAGAATTTTGTTATTTTTATAAAATTGTCCACCTAACAATACAAATATCGGGCAACAATATCTTGTGTCAATTCTTCTAAATTGAAAGAAAACACGCCTTTGAAAATATTTTCTAAAATATCAGAGTTTCTGTTACATTAATTGGATTTTAAGAGGAAGGTAAAAATGGATTGTTTACACCTGGATACCATATTTCCAACTCAAACTCAAATCTTTATTGCATTCCTTATGTAAATATTTTACACGTGACACGTACTTTATTACAATAAGGACCTTGGTTAGGTACAGTAATGTTGTGAGAGGCCTCCACCATAGTTCATATAATTCTATTCCTACTAAATACATTATTTATTTGCTTTGGCTTCACATTGCGAAAAGAAGAATATACTTAACATTATTAATAAACTTAACTTTTTTAAAAGAAATTAAAGTCTTTCTAGTCAAATACTCAGTGTAATAACACTTCTATTATATAAATTCTTTAAAGATTTTATAAATCTCAAATTATTTGCCCCACTTTTCAAACTTTCCGGTAATTTGTTTTATATATTTATTGAGGAGGTTAATGGTCCTGATTGATGCAATCCCAATCTGGACATAAGTAGAACCAGTTGGCCTTTTACAAGAAGGTTTCAAAGAGTGAAGGACTTTTGTATCTTCCCTCTTTTTGACTCCCTCTCTTTAACAGTCAACTTATTGGCAACACACGATTCGTAGGAGTTACTAGTATTCGCTTGATGGAAAAGGTAGGCGTTTGAGTCTTAAAGAAATAAAAAACTGAATATTAAAGTAAATGATACAAGTCTTACAATTGAGGTCCGAGTTTTTTTTAAGGCCTGACTTTTAAGATTTCTATAATTCTATGTATATATATTTCTTAATAGGCCGTCTATTTTTTCGGTCTAAGACATACGATTCCTTCCGATTCTTTGTTTTATCGTAGGAAGTAAATAATGCAGTAATTTGAAGATTTAACCTCAGAGAGACACGCTCAAGCCACTAGGCTAACACTGCACACTATTTGAGCAAAGAGTTATATGTAATATGCTAACAATTATCAATAATATCACAACACATCCAATAAGACTATTTCTGTTCGGTGTGATTATAAAACGTGGATTTAAAATTAAAGTATGCACGGATCCTTCGTGCGAAGATATTTTAGTTTAAATCTACCAAGAGAATATAGCATGCAATGCAAATCATAGAACAGTACTAGTAGATAAATATTTTTTATTTCGCAACCAAATTGTTCCCATTTTTCAAGTTGTACTTGTAAAATTAACGCTGACTCAGCAATTATACAACTATCACTATTCACAAGAGGATCGTTAATTTAAACCGACTTTTTTAATAGTTACGTCTAGTAATTTAGACCTACTCGTTCTTGTATTAATTCCAAGTACGTGTCAAATGTCAGCTGTCAATTTGACAGCTCGAACTATAGTTCTAACTATAGTCAGTACATACAATTTGTGCCCTACCTATGTACATTCTATTAGCACGATGTATATGATAACTAAAGTTTAGCATACAAAAATCTATAGTCATTTTTCTATTTCAATTTATTCCTGATAACTCAGTCAACAGATTTATTTAGGGGTTTTAGAGGGACCTTTTTTTCAAACGCTCGTTCTATAAAATTTACAATAATCCTCGAACCGAACCAACAAACGAAACCATATGTAAACTCAAAGCTTGGCCATAAACAATAGCCCAGGTTATTTTGTTTTTTATATATAGAAATAATCATTAATGAATACACCTAAATGTGTAAAATGTGCATATCTACAACATATATTTTATTCTACTGGAATGTATTTTTAATTTATTGTATTTATCATTTTTAGGGATATTTGGAAGTTGGTCCTAGAGGGAACATGAGTTGGCATTATTGGCTGCCATTTTATTTTAATAACGCTCACGAAGAGCAATTAAAGTGTTGCATACATGCATCATAGAGGCCCCCTGATGCAAAGTGATACCGCTGCCGATGGACACTCTCTATGCCAGAAGTCCCGCGAGTGCGTTTCCGGCCTTTTAAGAATTGAAACGAAATAGCACTATAACAGAATTAAAAAAATATTTAATATAAAATCATTTAATTTTTTCCAATATTACAATGTAAAATTTCACCTATATATATGTTCAAATGCAGGAATATTTACAGGGTTCAAAGATTTTTTTTCATAATCTCGAAAGTTTTGCATGAATATAAAATCTCAACAAACAAAAAAGGTTTGTATTATTCAAAGGGTACTCATACTTGAAATCTTTTTTCTGACCTCGTGATAAATAATTCATCGTTTCCTCAATAAGCTAGTCACTTGAGCTGAAGGTTCTAAATATAACACGTACGTTGACAGGGTAATATTAAAATATTACTTTTCAAAGCCTGATATTAAAAGATTTTGTCTCAATACTAATCGTTACAAGTTCGTAGGCGAATTGAATTCTTTTGAAGTGAAATTTATGGTAATGGTATGGTAATTTTCTTACGGAAGCAACGTCACGAAGATGTGCAGCGTTTTTAACGAAGAAAAAGAAGAGAGTGATTGAGACCTATTGAGAGAAAGGGAGGGAGATCGAAAAAAAAACATGCTATTCGTTGATGTATAAGTGTGAACGTCAAGAAATAAATACATATTAAATCCTTCTAATTCTACATTTACTGCCAGCGTATAAGGGAAGAGAAGAAACTCTCTGCCACTCTTTTTAATCGCTTAGTTTTTTTGTTTTACAGAATGTTTGTTAGGAGCTTCAACTATTACGCCACGTTCCACGTGACATCTTTAAGTAATTAATAGTTAAATGATAATAATAAATAAAAGAATTGCCTTCTATTAGAAGTAGGCATGGTGAAATACCAGGCACTAACATTACGCGTTCTCATATAAGAATGATTTATTTTCTCAATAAGTACGGTGTTAATCCATACAACGTCATTATGAGTAATGCAAGCAAAACCAGGCCATACCCAAAGAATTGAACCATCACGAAATCATTGAGTATTATTCACGCGTTCAGACAGTGTTTAGTGGTTGCAAATATTATCTGCATAATTCTAAATTATGGACCCTCTTTCCATGCTTCCTTCAAAAATGGTAGGTAGAAGAGGTTGTATATGAACAATTAGATTTATTTTTAAAAATGGCGACATTAACGCTTCAATATAAAGTAGTCACTAAAAATAGTTTAGTTTTAGATTAGCACTAATCACAGTTATTAATCGATATTTGCAGTCATTTTTTGTGTGTGTAATGCCGCATTTTTAATTCACGTTTGAGTGATGAATTATCTTCGAAGGTAAGTAGTTTTTAACAATTATATCGGCTTAAATGTTGGCTTCGCACAAATGTATAGAGCATATGTGACAACTAATTAAACTAATACCGGGTTGTATTACTTGACAATTACAATATGTTATTTGTCTCACGATTTTAAAATTTATTTGATCGAGAAAACAGTGTGAAATACAAACTGTTATGAAAATTGTATATTTTTCTGGTTACTGAGTGAATAATAATTGTAATAATAATATAGTTTAAATGGAAGAAATAAAATCACACGAAACGAAATAAGATGACGTTTTTGTGTAATTAATACATTTGTAAATAATATTGTACATATTGTTATATTATCTTCAAATAATTTCATAACACATGTATATAACTAACCTACTCTAAATTTTCTCGCTAAGCAAATTTAATTCTATGAGAAATAAAGTATCTTTGAACCGAACTTGGATTTAGTAAAACCTGTTGTTTGGGTGCGTTTTTATATATTTTATATACATATACTTTAAGCCTATATAATGATATAAGAATTTTAGAAATAGCTTCTTAGAGCACGCTTTCAGTTTGCTATATTACTAATACAGAATTAATTTATTTTAAATAACTTGCCACAATATGCAATTAATATACAAACAACTAACAGCCATTTCATTAAACACTTTATTGTTTGACATTAAATTGTTGTAATGTTATTTTTTGTATTAATATTTTCGTTTGTGTAAATAGGTGGCTTACTAATTAATTAGTATGTAGGCCTTCGCAACATTAGACCAACGACCTGATAGCCGAGTTTAAGATGCTAATTATGATTCATTACCATTTTCGGTTTATAACCGTTATGTAAGTGTGGACTCGAAAGATTTCGCATTTTTTATGCGATAACTCAGGTAAAGAGTTGGATAAGCGGGACCGATTAGTTCTTTAAAAGTGCTTTTTCATTAAAGCTCTTAAAATTATATATAGATCGTATAAATAGATCATAACAGTGGGTAACAGGTCACAATGTTTTATGATCGATAATTAAATTAAAAAGGAAATTGATTTCCTTCAAAGGAATAAGATATAATCGATCTAACATAGAATTGAGCGTAAATAAATTATATGAATGTAATTGGGACTTTTAAACTTTAATCTTCTGTCTCCTAGCATCACAGCGTAAACACAATAAGTCAGAAAGGTACGAAGACGACAGAGTTGTCAATAAATTTAGCGTTATACCCAATATTTTATTGTAGACAACCTCTCATAACTTAGTTTTCATTTAAAAATATATGAAGTTTGTACAGTTTCAAAGATATTTATCGACTTGTTTTGATCGTTTAGTCTTTGACAACTTACTAGAACCTCCACTAACTGTTTGATATAATTTATGTTTCATCTCTGTTAGGGTTTCTCAACACAAGATTGGTTTTTTCCTTAATTGTGATCTAGCCCAATCACTTACACACACACATTGCGATGTCCAAATAAATTTCATATTTTATTGTTTAATTATTATGCCACTAGGATAATTTATTACTATTACGTATATAGTAATAACACGAGTTTTATTTGATTATTAATTCAACACTATGAGTTCACTAATAAACATACTATACTTACACTTTCAGAATTGATTTTTAAAGTATTAGTATTACGTTTTACATACGAGTATCACTTAACACACACAGGATTTTATCAGATTTTTTAAATAATTCCATGCCTACGCTTTTGGCACGCAACAAACGGGAATGGAAAAAAAGAAACAAACGTTTAATTTGAATTGGTGACACGGAATGTCGAGTTTCTACGATTGTACGAGACATTGACCAATCATAATCGAACGAATTGAACGAACGAACGATGACGTGTGACATTTGACATTATTGGAAACCTACCCAAATATCACGCACGTTCTTCCCCCAACGCTTTTTCTCTTACTTTAGCCCACTTCAACTACTTTTTTCACATTTCACAAACAAAATTTACGGTCTCAATTCAAAACTATACTCACTAACAATCTTAAGAAATCTTCTAAAGCTTAAATCGAAATTATACAAAATTAATATATGTAGTATTCATTCCTGCTAGAACTAATCATTTTACAAATGGCAGAGACTAGCTGCTAGACAAGATGTAAATTTTATTACAGTTTTTAATTATATATAATAAAGTTTTCTTTCTATTGTGATTGATCATAGCAACGTTTCACTTCTCGTTTAACATTTCCATTTCCTTTACAATGTTATAGAATGAAATTCAGAAAACGTAACGGAAAATGATGATACTGTTATTCATACATAAAAGGAAATTGATTTATATTTTCTTTCATATGGTATTATTAATATAATTTGTTATAATTGAGAGGTAATCATTCTTGAATCATTGAGTAATGTGGGCCCATTTTGTAGAGATATTAGGCATGTGTTTAGATTATATATTATGATGAACCATAATAGAAGGGAAATTGCTGTAAATGTTATTATTAATATACTGAAATAGCCTGCTAAAGCCTGTCTAATTTCAACTGAGGTAGCTCTGTCATAGGACGATGTTAAAGAAGTTTATTCTCATAAACATTTCACTTACAAAAATAAAAATATCAAAAGTAAAATATGACGCAACCGTTGCTGTCACTGCATCAAAATGCATCAACCAAAAACTTCGCAAGCGTATTTGAAGCGGGTCCACTATTATTTCCCGTATCTCAGGAGGCAAGCTATTGTAACTCGCTCGGAAAAAGGTTATATTTTGCGCCTGTTTTCGATTCTGGTTTTAGGCAGATGTGCCAGTTTATTGTTTACTTATATTCGAAGATTTTTTCAAGTGAATTTAGTATTTATTTATATATTAAAGTACTTACGCCATTTTTCTACTTGTATGGAATTTTATGCTTTTCTATGCGTTCTATTCTTAGGCTTTTCTATTATATAGACAAACAAATAGAGATTTTTCATAAATAAATAGTTTTGTCTGCTTTTAAACACAGCTTCAGACACCATGTTTGTAAGTAAATTAGTTTATTTTTTGTGTATATTAGATGTATAGAGTAGTATTAGACTTTTATCTTAAATATTTAGCTAATTAATTTGTTGAATAATTCAAGATTAATCAAGGCAATCATTGCAACACGACGAAAAAAAATCGACTCCCAAAAAGGTTTTACTTTTTAGTGTAATTTTTTTTAATATTTTCACATAGTCAAGAGTAACTTTACAAACTTACAAAATAAGTTTTATTTTTATTCAACAACATACATTTTTCGTTTACTTTAACATTATTTTCCAGTTTTATGTGTGGGCAACACAGCACCATATTTAGTTTAGAGAAATTTTTAGGAATTTTCGTTCAACGGAGTACTGATTCCCAAGTATGCGATACGATAAATGTATGCAACTAAGTTTCCCAATACGATAGTTATGTTAACTATGAGGATGCACTACTTTGATATTATTAGGAATGTTATATGAAGTTGACAAGTTAACATAGACTAAGCATAATATAAGCGTTGCTTTTAAAACATGTCAAAGGGGAACTTTATTGTATAAGAGAGAGAAAAACATAGCCTACGCCTCAAAATCTTTTCTACTTAGGCTACAAAAAGTATAACTTCTGTAACCAGAGTGCCTAATCTAGTGAAAATACAGGTCGAGTAGACTAGAATATGAATTTTAATCAAACCCCACTTTTGAAGCGTAAATTATAAATGACTTTATATATCGCATACTTGAGAATCAGTGCACCGTATTGCCGATACAAATCGTGCACACGTACTGACAGATGGCGTTCCTGCAGAATCGCTCTATATCCCTGGTGGACATGTATATCGATAACACGGAGCCCTCAGAGAATGTGGGGCAGATTCACTTCTCGCTGGAGTACGACTTTCAGAATACAACCCTGATTTTGAAGATTATACAGGTAAAAATCTCTCTCCACAGATAAAGAAGAAAGCGGAAAAAATCAATAGAATGTACTAAATGGTAAAGAAAATCTTTTATTTATTTAATTTAAACAATCCCTCGTTAATACATACATGTCATAAATATAAAACTACAATCAAGTCAGTCAGTTTTTATTAATAAACGTTTTTTAACAAAATAAATGGATAAATTAAATTATGACGGACAAGATTGTAATAATTTCTTTGTTTAACAAACTTAATACGTTTATATTATAAGTTCAGCTAATATACAGATATATTTTGTTTAAACAATAGGTATATTACAGGATCACGACATCTTTGTTTTGTGTTATATAATATTGATAATACCATTTTATTTCTCTTGTAGTAGTCTTATTAATCTTTGCGTTACTTTTGGTCCCAAACGTCAATTTCGCAATTAGCAAAAAACCCAACCATTTTCCTTAGTTATATTTTATTTAAGACCATTTATCATTGCCCATTTGAAGATAAAACTTTACGTAGACAAGGCTTTTATGTTATTGTGTATTACGTGTATTGTGTATTTGTTTAAAAGATATCTATGCTAAAATATTATTAATAATTTTTGCTAATAACTATTAAATAATATAATAATAATAAAAGCCTTTTGCTGTATTTACATATTAACATAAAAGTGTGGAATACTAAAAAAATAACACTAAAAATAAATACTAATGATAAATCGGATACAACTTGTCCCTGGACATAGGCCTCCTCTAAAGACTTCCACTCTTCTCTGTTTCGAGGTTTATGCATCCATTGAGGGCCAACTACTCTTCGCAAATCACCTTCCTTCTTCGTTTTAAAATAGTAATTCGAATTAGAGGAAAATTTATCAATATAATTCAGGGTAAGGAGCTCCCAGCCAAGGATCTTAGCGGAACATCCGATCCCTACGTGCGTGTCACCCTTCTACCTGACAAGAAACATCGCTTGGAGACAAAGATCAAACGACGTACCCTGAACCCGCGATGGAATGAAACGTTCTACTTCGAGGGATTTCCAATACAGAAGCTACAGGCCAGGGTAAGATTGCCTTTGTTCTACAAGGTTGCATACTGTCACAAATTTTTTTCATTATTGTATTAAAACGTGTTATAAAATAAAAAATCAGTGGTGCTACAACCTTTTTAGGTCTAGGCCTCAGATTTTGGAATCTGTTGATTGTCTAAATAGAAAAGATGGTGATCAGCCTTCTGTGTTTGACACGCCATAGACTTTTTGGGTCTAAGGCAAGCCGGATAATTAAAGATCTAGGCTATCCTATCTCTTAAGTTGGACCAGACTACTTACGGTGTGCCTATTTAATTCAAAATCGGTTAAGTAGTTTAGGAGTCCATCGCGGACAAACATCGTGACAGGAGATTTATATATATTAAGATTTAATTATAACATGTATTGAATAAAATGTCTGGTCCTGTAACTAGCGGTAAAATTTTCTAAACCCTCAAAACGCGGTCAAAACTTAAACTAGTTGAAGCAAGATTTTCAAGTTAACTCGTCTGCGAAACGGAAAAGGTCCAGCTTGCTCAAACTTTACGATGAAGTTGAGTTTTTAACGTTTCAAAGGGAAAGTTTAAATGCTTTGTGTTTCATGTTCATACGGAAATCAGGTGTCACCCTCTCTGAGTTAAACGGAAATTTGAATTTTCTTGAAGCTGCTTGAATTGTTATTAAAGAAATATCTTATTTCATTTTAAGAATTAGTCGCCGGTCAATGTCATTTTTTTAATAGTTCTGTCTATCAATATTTATATTAATATCAATGTTCTGTCTTCATTTCGATCACTTTGCCTATTAAGAAAAAAACCAACACAGAAATTTGACATCAAGTTCTGACAGTATAAAGCACAAGTTATTGTTATTTCTAGATTAAAACTATCGAACACAAAGAATACTTACAATTTAATCGTTACTGATATAAGCTATCAGAACAGTGTTGGCCAAGTGGTTTCAGCGTGCGACCTCTCTCCTGAGGTCGTAGGTTCGATCCCCGGCTGAGCACCAATGGACTTTCTGTCTATGTGCGCATTTAGCATTCTCTAAAGTGAAGGAAAACATCGTGAGGCCGTCATGTCTTAGACCGAAAATGTCGATTGTCGACAGCGTGTGTGAGGCACAGTAGGTGATCTACTTAGATTGAAAAATGATCATTGTAGCAGATGCAAGAAAGTTGAGACCCAGACTTAAGGAGGTTGTAGCGCCACTGATTTTTATTTCGTTTAATTGCTATAAGATTACTTATTTATATCGTGTATTCCAACATTTTGTGCCACGCCTATTCTAAAATTTTTATGGCCAGAAACATTATTTTTTCGCTAATGTCTTATTGCCTTATTTATACATACGTTAAATTAAAAGAAGTAAATAAGTCAAGGTAGCAGTCCCTCATATACATCATTATTTATATTAAAAAGTTGAATTGTTTACTTAAGAGACATAATTGATTTTGGGAAGAAATTACTAGGAACGTAGTAAATTTTCAAAACATAATGAAAGAACTGTAATGAAAATCACAAGTAATTTTACTAAATTTTTGAATAGCCCCTTAATAATCAAATAGCCCCCCTGTGGGGCGTGGGCTTCATGTTGGGAAACACTAATTTAGATGCTGATACATAATATTTTATAATACAAACTAGCGGATCCGACAGACATTGTCCTGTCTACACGTCTTTAATTTCAAAATTTCAATTTTTAATAAGCCATTTTTATAAAAATTATTATTCAAATGTTCTGACAATATCTAACGATCCAGCACATGGTCACACACGATATAACACAATGATAACAAAACTTTTTTTAAATTTCGGGACAGACTAAAATAAAAATTCGAATATTATTTAAAATTTGACACTGCGATGGTAGCGCCGTCTGTCGGATCCAATGTAAAACATTCCAAAATCAACAACAACTAATAAATTGAAAATTAATTAAAAAAACATTGTCCAGCGGACAAAATTGTGAATCTAAACCATTCCCATAAAGATCCCCTTGAACACACACAAAAAATTTCGTCTAAATCGGTCCAGTCGTTTAGGAGGAGTTCAGTCACATACACACGCACACAAGAAATATATATATTAAGATAATATTAAGTCGTCCCTTCCAATCATATTTCAGGTTTTACACCTACACGTCTTCGACTACGATCGCTTCTCACGGGACGACTCCATTGGCGAGGTCTTCCTTCCTCTTTGTCAGGTAAGTTTCAAGTCCCAGGACCAGGAGCCATGTTCTAATGCCCCACTGGGCATAAGCGTAAAATTCAGAAACGAAATTTAGCTAGTGATTTTACTCTTAAATATTTGTTTCTGAATTTCGCACTCATATACTCTATTATTGAAGTTGTATCTGCAGATCATTGCACCACCTGTCATGTGTGGGACACATTTCTGCTTATGTACTATTGAATGATTTTATTCAATATTACTATAACTGGCACGACTGTAACAGCTCTCTGTTTCTGACAGCTCGAATATAAATGTTATTCTAACAATATACCGCTAGCTTTTATACAAAAAATGTTACAATTTGGTATTATTACTTTCACTATTTTTAGAGTGTATTTTCGAGATTCAACTCTGATTAAAATCCAAAATAAATACCCTTAATACTGCTGAGTAAATTGAATATATAACCTTATTTTATTGAGTTATCTCAACAAACAACTTTGACAAACTTTAAATGCCTGTGAAAATTGATGAGCAAAACAACGCAGGTCTAATTACATTGACAGGTTTAGAAAGTTCAGCCAAAGTTTAAGTCTTATGTTTACGTGAATAACTTACTTGAACAAAGTTGAAGTATAATATATATTAATATTATCCATTTTATTTATTTATTACAGAAATACATACAATAGTATTACAGCCAACACGATAATGTCGAGAAAAATTACATAAAACATAATAAAGCATATAATACTAAACACATAATAGACACAATATCGCTACTGTGAATTCGCTCTGCCAACATATAAATATCTCGATAATGTCGAAGACAGTATTCAGTATAGGTCTTTGATAACAGGGATCTATGCAACAGACTGGTTTTTGCCCTTGCTATCGCAAATAACCTAGGCCTTCGCTGACGCACATATTCTATAGCTACAAAGAAGACACTGTACATAGTAGGCCATCTGTAAGTCCCATCTGGTGTTCAATATATTGTACCCCACAAATAAGACAAATAATGTTGGATACATTATTATAATATGTGTTAAGTCGACGTATAGAGAATCAAAATTATAAAAAAATATTTTGGGTTATAGATAGAATACCTAATGGCGAGAAATTAAAATGCGTAAGTGACGCTTCACAGACTATGAATTATTTCGAAACGTCAAAGGTCCGTGTTGTCAAGCAGAAATAAACATTTTAAGAATGTAAAAATGTAACTCTTGATAAACATTAATTAAACATTTTGGCTTAATTTGACTGTATATATATATATATATATATATATATATACAGTCAAATTAAGCCAAATATTTATAAGGCTATATATATATATATATATATATATATATATATAGCCTTATAAATGATTTTGGTTTGTTTTTATGTACATATATATATATATGTACATAAAAACAAACCAAAATCATTCGACAGAAGAATTTAGAAGAAAAGAAGAATTAAGAATATTAAGTTTTGTTGTCTACGTTGGTTGGTTTACGGATGATCATACGATGTTATTATAGGATATTTTATATAAATTTAATCGAACATTAATTGTTAAGTAACATTTGCTACGCAATTTTTAACAGGCCTTAGGCTTACAATAAATGATCTGGGAATGCAAATAAGTTTTTCCCGACATCGTATTTCTATGAATCGTATAACAGTAAAATTCCGAAGATCACACAGAAAAAAAAAATTGTCCTTATGTACTCTTACTCCCAAACTATAAGACATCATTACAAGACGTGGACTGGCGTTTAAATAATATTTGTTACAACGGCTGTCTTAACACAGAAATAACATTGTTTTATAATGCAAATTGAAAATGTTAAAAAATATCGATTTATGTATGTATGTATAGAGTTAAAATCATTAATAAGCTACAGAAAAAAACTTGCTATACAATCTATTTTTTTACTGTTTCAATAGTTGCATCCAAGAGATCGCTTAGGCATTCTTTTTATAGTTTATTGTAAATAATTTAGTTCTGATGCAAACAATGTAAATAAATAAAAACACCTTTGATACTTAAATCACGGACTAAATTTTCAGGTTGACTTCAGCGAAAAGCCTTCTTTCTGGAAGGCATTAAAACCTCCAGCCAAAGACAAGTGTGGTGAGCTGCTGACGTCATTGTGTTACCATCCCAGCAACAGCGTCCTAACTCTGACACTGCTTAAAGCTCGTAATCTCAAGGCGAAGGATATCAATGGAAAATCTGGTGAGTCTGATATCCGCTCTATTTGCCTTTGCTATTGGACCTTTGATTTCATCGAACTCACAACCCTGAGAGTTCGTTAGATTCTTAAATTAATAATTATTTCTAAGTACGCAATTAGGGTGAAATCTTCTAAGATTTCCGGAATTAGACCCCCAACAATCATATGTGTCAGGCACAGAAGGCTGAAATACAAATATTATAAATTCTGTTTGAAAAAAGTTTTTAAAGTTGAGAGACCAATGAAGTTCAAAGTAAAAATTCAGACAAAGTCAGCCCAAAAAGGTGACACCCGGTGCCTTTTGCTACGCCGTTAAGCCCAATACTATGCCTCCTCACATGCAGAAGTAAATTCATCAATGTTACCAATGTACATTAGGAATATGTCTAATAAATCAATTTCCGACCTTTGCATAACTTGATATCCGTTCGTAATTAATGGCTTTCCGTCCAGTTACGCGATTAATTTGATCTTAATGAACCAAGATATTCGATGCGTGATAACTTTTAACATAAAACATGTTTTTTACTTTTAAATATACTAACATAACATTTTTTTTTGAATCTTTGTGGTCAAATAATGAAATTCGTATATTTAAACATCCTACATATTTGATGGTAATTTAGGTATTCAAGTTGTGTTGAGGTAAGTTTAGATAGGTTTGGGGCACGGGTTAAGAGAAACTTTGCACCGTGCATCACCTTGTGTAATCCTGTGCACGCAGACGCTTCTGCGAGGTAAAAGGGATTAATGCGTCCAAAAGAAAACTTCTTCAAATGATCCTGATGATGAAATCCTTGCAAGCATTCTATTCAACCTCCCCTTCCCCTTTGCCGATGGGCACACATCATTCTTGGCTATAGTGATTTAAACGGCTGATCGCGTGGCGAGATTTGAACTACGCTGTTAACGTCCTGCCTCGGGTGTTTGCTGTAAGCTATCCCCAAATTAACCTTCACCTGATGAGATAACCGTACCGCGAGATTATATGTAACGCGTTTCCCCATAAAAATATGCATTAAGAGAAACCCTGGATGAAATCCAAAGCAAACAGATGGTAGTAAACGACCGTCACCCACGTCTAAGAAGTTACCCGGATCGGCTGCAAATTAATTTCCCAAAAAACTTTGGTTTAGGTAGGATTCTTCTTCAATCAAACATTTAAGATGCAGAGATCTGCTGCTAAAGAGCTCTCTGAGAACCATGAACGTTGATGGCGTTGTGGGGTTTTAGTAGGATGCATACTAACCACATCCGTCTGCCCCAAGCAGTCTCACTGTGTTGAGTAATGCATATCCCCACTTAAAGTGTCTTACCATATATTTCCCTAGAAAATTCCACAAACTCGTACGGTGTAATTTAGCAATGCAATAAACGACTTAGCCGTCCAACTTGTTACAAACATTTTAATGTATGGAGAAACAATTTTGCACCTACGCCATCATCAAGACGTGTGTGAACATAGATTATATTTTTTAGTGTTAATCTCCGGAATGTTTTTTAAATTTAATAACTGCGTGTATTTTTTTTTATTTAGGCCAGAAGGCCCAAATTTGCGCACGGCCCTTTTGACCACAGATTTGAACTTCTAAATTCAAAATCGTTTCTGTTTCCAAAATATATAGAAAAATTATATGCGTTGTTTCGTTACTAACAGTCTTCAAAAGACATTATACGAGTGGGAAGAACTGGCATTAGTCTCCGTCTCTCTTAATTTCTCTCTTAATCATTTTTTAATTAGAGGAGCTTAGCTGTAGTACTACAATGACTACACTTCTTTTTTTAAATATTGACGTTCATAGATAAATAAAAATTGATTAAGATATTTGCTGGCATGAACAAAAATAATAGTAAAACTGTAAATCTCTAATAAAACAATGGAAGCGGTAGAAGATGCAGAGAGAACACATTTCTACGATTCGCCTTTAGGAAGATGTTTTACGAGATTAAGATAATTTAAAAAGTTTGTTCTTTTAATCGTCGCTAGAATAAAATTGCTAAGACGATAAATTAGCGTGAGGATTCTTATTTCCCCGAAGTCTTAATTTGCCTGTGAAATATGGACGTTGCTTATCACACTGCCACAGGACAAATTAAACAGTTGGGTATCTGTAAAAGACGTATGTATACAGTTAGACTCTTATACGATATATTTTGCATATATATTTACCTGTACTAACATATGGACCATAAACTTTCTCGACCACTTAAAGGCAGCATACAAAGCTACAGGTATTTCAAGGAGAATACATCATCAAGAAGAATAAGAAAGGTAGCAGCGCGCACATGAGTAGAGGAACAGAATAGTGGTGCAAGAAAATACTAAACTTGTGTCCAAGGTGGATAGACCAGATAGATTAAGGAAACAGCTCAGTCTGGACAGAAAATGCGGTATTTGGAGAAGGCCAAAAAAGGGCACACCCTAAAATAATGAGATGATAGAATTATAATTGCGTTTAATTATTATTATATGTATACGAAAACTGTTATTGCGCAGATGATTTTATTTAAAAATATCGATTTCAAAATTTAAATAAACTTATACATAAAAATATTTTACTTTTAAAATTAAAATAACATATAAACTATGATAACCTTAAAAATAACACCAATAACATTTTCAAAATCAACTGTTTTCAATAAACTGTGCCACAATCTAATTGGTATCAAATTTCCTCGACTGCTTGATTTATAAACTTTTTTTAATGGAGTAGCTACAACTTCGTAGAACTCTTTTAATTTAAAGTGAAAAATTAGGTTAATAATTTCCCTTTTTATTAAAAATATTGAATTTAATCAAAATTGACTAGATACTTTATATTTATAATGATATCAAAACTATAACAAGCAAAAATATGTTTATTTCTTTTATTTTTTTCCCTTTGGAGTGCTATTGAGCCATGGGGTTCAAGTACAGGAGCGCTAAAATAAACATTTAAAACAGCCTGGTAGATTGTATGATTGTGATTGATTCAATAAATGATTATTTCCGTGAGACACTATAGTTGATATAAATTTAATTATGTATAATATGATATATATAATATATACGTTACAAACAATATAATAATTGACCAATTCATATAACAAATAATGTAAAATGTAAAATTCCTTTAGGGACAAATTTTGCGAGCCACTGTGTGGAAGAATATGAGAAGTAACGATTGTACCACCTTACACATTTTTCTACCATATTCTTGCAATAACTTATAATTATTAATAATGTTAATGATATTAATATCAAAACATCATTATTTTAATTAAAATATAGATATGTAGATAATTTAAGAAGGTCTAATTACTTGGGCGTACGACTCTCATCGCTAAAGACCCCAGCTGTGCACCAATGGACTTTTTAATTGGGCTCTTAACACTGGCTCGCACTGTGAATGAATTGTGAGGACTTCTAGACTTTTGTTTAAATCCGTGTCAAATCCGAAAGTTATGTGACCAGGTCAGGATTTACTAAATATTTACTTAATTTTTCAGACCCGTACGTGAAGGTGTGGCTCCAATTCGGGGACAAGCGTATAGAGAAACGCAAAACTGCAGTATTTAAATGCACACTCAACCCAGTGTTCAACGACTCCTTCTCCTTCAATGTACCCTGGGAGAAGATCAGGGAATGTTCTCTGGACGTCCAGGTTATGGACTTCGATAATATTGGCAGGAATGAGTTGATTGGACGAATATTGTTAGCTGGTATGTACACCTTTCTGTAATTCATATAGGATCTTACCTCGGGCTTTGACCGCGGCGGTTAAATCAAGAAATTTCGTAACGAAAATAAACCTAACACACGATTTCGTAATATAAGGTGCGGCCAATACGTGTTAGAGCGGGACAGAACGCATATTACGTTTTCACATCTCTCTGGCGAGCCGCTGGTGCATCCGGTAGAGTGCAAGAGTAGATTGAATACTGTCACGTCTGTCTTGATGCTTGTTACACCGAGGGAGTATCGCGAATGATGAGCAGCATCACAACTCAAGAGAGTACTCTTTGTATTGAAGTTGCATGAGTCCGCCAACCATCCGCGAATATACAATGTAAATACATAATTATTTAGGAAAATATTAATAATAACAAATAATTAAAAGTCTCGGCAAAAAGTCTCCATGGGGTTAATGAAAACGTCTACTGAGTCACTTTTCATCAGAATTTTATTTGTTGCATTTACGGAAGGCACTGTTTACAATGTCATTGCAAAAATTTTTCAGGGAAAAACGGTTCTGGAGCGACAGAAACAAAACATTGGCAGGATATGATCACGAAGCCACGACAAACCATAGTGCAGTGGCATCGCTTGAAACCAGAATAAATTGTTAAAAATTTAAAAAAAACGTCATAAGACTGAACGGTTAAATATGAATTTCACTTCTTGAATTTCCAATGTCGGAATGGATGTGCCAAATTTTTAATATCCTTTTCTATAAACTGAGTACATGAATTGCTACGCTATCTAGTTTTTAATTTTTAGATATTGTCGTTTGAAGTTTGCCTTCAAGATTTTCCTTCATGAACAAATTGCTTTATTTGTATTAATGTTTTATCAATTTTCATAAATATGTTGCCACATCCATTTCAGACATTATCTTCATGATCATGACACTAGTGCTGTGCTACGCAAATAACAGTTCTATACAATCACTGCTAGTCTGTGATTTTCAGGGTTGCTTAAAAATGGAATAATAAATATTTTTAGTATAATCACGTTAATCTTATAAGATTTTTTTAGAAAAAAGTATTTATACTAAAATATGAAAAACCGAATTGTATCTGTATATTTAAATAACCCTGACTAGCACAATACTCAAACACTAATAATGTAGTAATATGTCAATTCAGTTATTTGACGCAGAGCACTAAACGTTACATTGCTATGACACTAATCTTGCAGACTTTAGAAATCCTCAACGAACGCGTCGCAAGTCTTTTACGTGAGAAGGCATCATGCCTTGTGGAGTTTTATATTTTACGATAAATTGGTATATAAGTAGAAATAGTCTGTACATTGCTTAAATATAACTACAATAACAAAAAAAGCATCTTTGACTAAGATTAGTTTTACATTACTTTGATTTATTTGTGTCAGCCCTCAAAGGCGACTAAATAAAAAATTAGTAAAAAATCCAGTTATTATTTCTAAATATACACTATATACGTCTATTAATCTTACTCGAAGAGCAAATCGATAAAATATAAGGCTCCCATATTAATCGACTTAAGTTTAATTGTTCCAAACTCTAACAAACATACAATGACGTGATGATATTACTCCCTGGGCTTGAGACAAAATTATTTATGACTTGCGTAGATCACCAACAAACTAATGTATATGAAAACAGTCCCGTGACAAATTGAGAGCGATTGACATTTCAATTTCGCGTTATTATGTGGCAGCTGTCAAAAATGATTTCATCACAAGACTTTTGAAAGCTATCCCAACACTATTAACTTAAATCGATTAATACCTTACCTTTCATACTCTTCTCTAAATTTGACGTTTTAATATAAGAGTTGAATTGAGTCAATGTTAAATTATAATTAGAATTGTCTATTGTTACGGTAGGTATTGTAAAATGAAAGTCGAGTTCGTATCGCACAAAATGAGTAGTTTTGACGTTTCGTCATGTTATGTAGAAACGTCGATGTCAGTTCCGTTTGACAGTCGGTGTTATCAGAACTTTTTACAATAAATTAATGGCCCATGTCTATTTTATTATAAGAATTTACTGTACTTGATACAAAAATAAATAGTTTATATTGAATTTTAAATAACTGTTTTAGTGAAACTTCTAATTTGACTTCCAACAAGGTTGCGTTAAACGTATAACACTCCTGAGATGGGGGCTAGAAAGAGACAGAGCGAGAGTGTATGCTTCCTTTTCATTTACACGTTACAAAGTTTCACTTCTTCGGCGTAGAGAGTTTCCACGCACAATTTTTTTCATGTTTTAGTATTAATTAAACAGAAATAAATCAGCACTGATTATATTTTGTATATCCTCAATAAATTAATACCAAAATCATACTTAAAGTTTTGATAACACAGACAATTTATTTATTCGTTGCAAATAGTCTTTAGAAATGTGGTTTAATATAGAAATGTAGATTTGTAGTAAGTTACCGTAATGTTAATTTTTAATTACAGGATTTATAATTTTATTAATACTATTTGGAATGTTAATATTAAAGTAATAGTGAGATTCTTTATTGTTAAAGTTATTTTAATCATTGATGTTTGGATTTTCTAAAGTTTTATAGTAGTAAACAATTTATATTTTTTTCTATTTTGACACTTACACGAATAGAAACTCAAACTTTTTTGTGTCAAAAATAGAAAAAAAATATAAATTTGCATTATTAATAATATAACAATATTGTTGTTATAGTTAGATTAGTATTTGTGTAAAAACAAGTTTAAATCCACTGCAATTATGATATCTGTAGTGCGTTATAATGTTGCCATATAAAATTTTATAATAAATACTTTTTAAATCGACTTAGTAGCTAAGTATTTATTTTTTTTTATTTTTTTAGATTGCAGTGGAAATAAAATGTGAATAATATTGAGCTTCAAATAATAACTAAATTGTTGACGTCATTTTCAATAACTATCATAATCATGGATACGAAATCTCGTTACATATAATATATCAGTCAAAGTCTATAAAATGTCATCGCAAGGGCAAGAAATCAATTTCCATACAAACTTGGCAGGAGCGTAAAGTACTTAGACATCAAAACCTTTTTATTGAGATTGGCGAGACCCAGATGTTATTGAAAACGACAAAATGTAGACTTATTCTAGATAGTACGGGCCTTATTGCGTCACCTTCTAGTTATATCTCTGTCTATTACATAATTTTAGATAAAGACAACATTAGTCGCAATGACTAGGTTGAATCTAGAACAGAAAGCATATTTGGGAACTAGATTGGCTCAGGTTCGTAGGGCTGTCCAATTTACATTTGACAATGAATCGTAAAAGGATGAAGTTGTCAACAATTTATATTAGTTAATTACTGTTTTCGTACAGCATCTGTATTTTTTGTGTTTATGAGGATCTGTATTTTTGTGAAAAAAGATGAGCAGCGTGCAACTCTCAACCCTGAGGTAGATTCGAAACATGGCTTCGGTTGGAACACATCATGAGGAAACCGGTTTGCCTTAGATCCAAAAAGTCGATGGCGTGTGTCAGGCACAGGAGACTGATCATACTTGCCTGTTATATTGACAAATTATCATGAAACAGCTTCATAAATCTGAGGCAAAGATCTAAAAAGTGTTTTGATGGATTTATTTTTTATTTAAAGAATATAATTTTTTTATTTTGTTACAAATGACGATAAAACAGACATTTGCATGACTTATAATATAGGATTTATTATTGTTTTGTTTTACACTAATTTTACTATGATACTCCTAGTCTGTGGCAATATTGTGGCAAATAAATTACACATGAACGTCATTTTGTTTTTGGACAGCCCTATCGTTTAAATAAGTAGTACATACTGAAGTACTATATTTTTTACCGTCGGGTTTATCATGTTTTGAGAGCTCCTGTATAGAGAATGCTTTTGAATTATTTTTGCTACGCATTTTGGGAGAGATTATTTTTGTGTATGTATGCTATCGCTTAAAACGGTGTGAAGGGACTTCTTTAAAACAAATCTTAATCATATTTTAAATATAAATACTTTAAACGTACTATATATAATTATTGGTGGCAGGAAATGGGAACCGAAATAAATGTAAAACCAAACAAACTGGTTTGTCGAATGACATATGACACATGAAAGCACTTATTTTAACAAAAAATAATAAAAAATGGTAAAAATTGCAAGACCACTCAATGAGTCAAACCCAATGTTCGCAAAGTGGGGCCAAAGCGAATCTTAAGCTTAAGAACGACACAAGCAAAAAGTATTTTTATTTGTTGTTCTGATTCCGCACACTTTTCCTCATACAGTGATTATATAATGCTGTTTTTGCAAAATTTCATAAACCCTTAGTATTAATTCAGTCAAATAGTCTCATATAATTGAACAGTGGCTCGTGGATTTAGCGTACGGTTATCATCTCTGAATATGTAATTTTTATGTGCACATTTAATCGTACAGTGAAGGACAATATTGTGAAGAATCCGACCTTAGACTCAAAAAATCGATAGTGACGAGGCAGACGGAATTACGAAACCACTGGTTACTAATTTCTTCACTTACTATTTTTTTAATTACTAATTAATACAGATAATTAACTGTTCACGGAAGGTATAAAGCTTGGTTTCCCAATCTAAAAAACACCTTCGTTTTAAATAATAACTTATTAAAACCTTTTTGCGTTATAAAGAAGTTGCTTCGCGCCAAAATAACTTCATGGGCATATCTCGTATAGAATTTTTAGTGTAAGTATAATTGAAAGGTCAAAATGAGAGGAATTAAATTAAATGTACATATATAGATCTTAAACGTCATTGACATACTTCCGGATTCACTACCTCTTTTGTTTATGCATATTATTTTGAACCATAGATTATGGATTATGATTACCATAATTATTTATAGTACCTACGTATCTATGGAAGAAATTGCCTCCTGAAGCGCGATTAGCATTTACTTGAACCTGATAGGCGGATCTCTCGTAGTTAGCTGATTTGGAATCCCGTGGAATACTCAATGTTGGAATTGGATGAGAGGTTAGGTTATTATTTTATAAATAAAATTATATATATATTAAAATGAATATTTTTGAACTGTTTCTCATTTGGGCATATTTTACCCAGAAGGAATGGTTGGCATAATCAGGACCTGAGTATACATTATTGATGCATAAAGTAATGCTAAATAAATATATTTCTTTTAAAGCTTTTTGTAGCTTTGGAGAGCCTTGGCACTTGCAGTAAAATATTATTAAAACCAGGCATAGAATACTGAAAATAATTCTGATTGATATTTAGTTATGGTAACTGTAGTCGTGTATTATATTTTTATTCCGATTTAAACCTATTTAGTAAATACATATCATTAAAATCTCTTTTCTTTATAACACATTATTTTTATAACAAATATTGAAAATCTCGATTACTTATATACACTTATTTTTGTATTCTCATCGACATTTTTGCTCTGTACAAAGCATTTTTGTTAAACTGTCACTCGTGTCAAATTTCGCGCGCTGTTCGATACCGCCTTTTGACATTTGACGCTTTACCATGAAAAATCAGCTCAAAATGTCGTTTGCATTTGGTGTCTATTCTGTGCAATATCTGTGGTCTCGTTTTAGTTTAATATGTATTGTGATAATTTATAGAATACTTGGAGACATAGTTACAACAAAATTAACTAGTTAAGCTGGTTTATTGATTGTTAAGTATGTATAACTTTATTAATATGTTGAATGCTGTGTGTTTAATAAATTATATTTTATGAAAGTAGTATAAAGTACGTTTTCATTGTCAAGACGCGGTTAATTAGTTACAGACCATGACTCGTGACAAGTGCTTGTACTAGTAATAGTTACAAAAGCACGCTAATTTTAAAATGATTACTAATATAATTATAGGCGTTTTAATTCTGGAAACAGTATTTTATCTATAACATCCCTTTCTTTCGCATCTGCAGTCACGACTGACTGGCAACAATTACAAAAAAAGTTGCATTTTTAAAAAGAGAATAAAATAAGTTTTTTTCAACACGCATAGCCATTACAAATATTATTTTGAATATCTATGAAGTTAGTGACAAAAGCCATTATCACAGATTATTATTCTAAAACGAGTTCGCAACTAATATTAAATGTTATATTAGAAGAATTGTGATTTTAACACTATATTTAAATTTATCGTAAGATCAATGTTTAGATATAGTTGACAATGTTAAAAGTGTATTTATAGACTGTTAATCGCTTTGAAGATTTTTTATGGTCTGTACGCATTATACTGTAAAAGTGTTGCTAATAAAAAGAATAAAAAAGCAGTGTTGGCCTAGTGGCTTCAACGTGCGACTCTCATACCTGAGATCATATTCGTTCGATCCCCGGCTGTGCACCAATGGACTTTCTTTATAAGTGCGCATTTAACATTTGCTCGAACAGTGAAGGAAAATATCGTGAGGAAACCGACATGTCTTAGACCCAAAAAGTCGACGATGTGTGTCAGGCACTGGAGGCTACCTACTTGCCTATTTGATTGGAAAATGATCATGAAATCTGAGGGCAAGACCTAAAGAGATTGTAGCGCCATTAATTTTTTTTTAATGAAAAAAAAATGCACTAAATGAATCAGGTTTTCCTGCTCGAACCTATTCCTTTTAACTCTAAACAGTGCCACTGTTTAG
Organism: Pieris rapae; assembly: GCF_905147795.1. Classification (NCBI taxonomy): domain Eukaryota; kingdom Metazoa; phylum Arthropoda; class Insecta; order Lepidoptera; family Pieridae; genus Pieris; species Pieris rapae. The sequence continues at coordinate 1,513,839 of NC_059523.1, read as the reverse complement.
GCTCTCCATATATATTTTAAAATGTCAGTTTTACTATTAAAAGTGCCGGTATTACATTTGTGTAAACTAAGAGTAGTACCGGCACTTTATATATGCCTTGAAGCGTCCGCATTTTCGTATAAAATATTTAATATTGACGCGCGAATACCGCGGGCCCAGCTTGGTACAAAGATGTCAGAATTACTCATCAGGAAAACTAAATATCGAATATTTTTTTCCCTTAAATCATGTTGTTTGCCCTGGCCAGTGACAAGCACAATATATTGCACACTTGAATCATTTCATTTTTCATATTTAAATTCTCTAAACAGTAACTAGATCGAAGGCTGGATCATCTACTCGGAAATTTAATTCAGTATAATGTGAACATACCTTTAGCATATTTCGTTTCTCACGGTGAATTAGAATATTATTTAATATTAAACTTTATTTATATTTGTATAGATAAATGTTCGTATTATACAAGTACGTAAGTGTTGACAATTATAATGATATATTCTGTATAATTATATGCGATTCATTATTCTCAAATAAAATATTGAGTTAAAGGGTTTTTTATTTAAAAGGATTCATCAAGGTATCCTGACCTTATATGAGAAAAAATGTGAATTTAATCATCTGTCAAGTTATGTGCCACCTTTCTTTTTTCCACATACGATTTACTTTATTATTCTTTATCAAGATGTCATATGAAACAGGGTGTAATGGTTGCAGCTCCTTACAAACATTGTGTAAAAAAAATTTGGCGATTAAAAACAGTGGCGGAGAGTTTATTGCCAGTTCTTCTATTCCGTTCTACGCCCTTGATTTGAGAACTGGCATTAAATGTAAGATTAGATTCATGTATGTCATATCATGTTTTTTCAATTGAAGTTTCTAAAACGCATTAGGAACGGATGTCAGAATTGACAGTTGACAGTATTAACGCGGGGGCTTTTGTCAATTATTAAATTAATTTTAGAATTTCGAAAAAATTTACGAAATTTTGCCGCGTTCCTATCTAAGTATTAATTTAGGCACTCTTTTTGTCCTCCTTCTTTTCTTCTGGGGGAGGAGTTGGGAGTTCAGGGTACTCTAATTTGACGCCATCCTCGCAGGTGAATTGTGGACAACAGCCGGGGAATGGAGCTGTCTTGTTTGTTTTTTCTGCGGAAGGAGAAATTTCAATCAGTTTTAAACTGAAAATTATAATATTTAATTAATAAAAATGCGCCTGTATCCAAAGCAATAATTTTGTTACCGATAATCGAACTTTTCGACATTAATTTCTCACGTTAATGTTCGACAAATCCTTATATTTTTCTTGGAATCTCCAAAAGTATATAAGTGTTTTAATTAAGGATCAATATTCAATTTAAACGAACCAGTATCAAGTTTGCACTTGGGGTTGGCCAATGGCAGAGGTCCACAGTCCTCGACAAGCTCCAACAGCCTTGGGGGCTCGTCTTCGCTGATGACGCAGCTGCTGCGGCCACAGAATGGAGCCAGGTCCCAGGAGTTACCAGGTTCGACGGTCGCGCAACGAGTTGACGCGAAGCAGAGACCGGGAAAATCTGTTGAGAGAACAATAATTATTATTTATTAACATTATTGACTTGAAATAATCCGAATAAAATGTCTTACATTACAAACTATCAATGTTACATTTATTTATTTTACCAACAAATATAGCTTGTATAAATACTCCATTGATCGTGCTTGTATAATATATATGTATAACTAAACTTTGATCATTAGATAATTAATAGCCTATTTTATATATAAAAGCCTATTTTACGTACTGCTTTAAGTCTAAACAAGTTGGCCCTGATCTAGTTTTAAAGATCAAACAATTACTAAAGACAGAAATGTCAATAATATAGTAATTTACTATGCCTTGAAGCGTCCGCATTTTCGTATAAAATATTTAATATTGACGCGCGAATACCGCGGGCCCAGCTTGGTACAAAGATGTCAGAATTACTCATCAGGAAAACTAAATATCGAATATTTTTTTCCCTTAAATCATGTTGTTTGCCCTGGCCAGTGACAAGCACAATATATTGCACACTTGAATCATTTCATTTTTCATATTTAAATTCTCTAAACAGTAACTAGATCGAAGGCTGGATCATCTACTCGGAAATTTAATTCAGTATAATGTGAACATACCTTTAGCATATTTCGTTTCTCACGGTGAATTAGAATATTATTTAATATTAAACTTTATTTATATTTGTATAGATAAATGTTCGTATTATACAAGTACGTAAGTGTTGACAATTATAATGATATATTCTGTATAATTATATGCGATTCATTATTCTCAAATAAAATATTGAGTTAAAGGGTTTTTTATTTAAAAGGATTCATCAAGGTATCCTGACCTTATATGAGAAAAAATGTGAATTTAATCATCTGTCAAGTTATGTGCCACCTTTCTTTTTTCCACATACGATTTACTTTATTATTCTTTATCAAGATGTCATATGAAACAGGGTGTAATGGTTGCAGCTCCTTACAAACATTGTGTAAAAAAAATTTGGCGATTAAAAACAGTGGCGGAGAGTTTATTGCCAGTTCTTCTATTCCGTTCTACGCCCTTGATTTGAGAACTGGCATTAAATGTAAGATTAGATTCATGTAATGTATTTTTCCTTTTTTTTGACGTTCATAAGTGTACATTATATTACCTATATGAATAAATGATTTTTAACTTTGACTTTGACGAGGGCTTAGTCAAGATACCTGAAGTTACCCTATGTATAAAGTCGAAAACTAATGTTATAAGCGAAAATTATTGAAATCAATCACATGGAATGAATAATTTCAAGATTAATATCATCAACTAAAGTCAATTTTACCTAATAAAACGTTTATTGTCTACACTAATGTATATTAAAGCCAAAAAGTCGTCGATCCAACGCAACTAGAGGTTAGATGGGGTCATCAGTTGTAAAAAAATGTTCTACAGGTGGTCCATCAGCTCAACCCCTGCAGTGTTATAAATTATATAAGGATTTAATAAGAAAATTGGCTTTTTTACTAATTCTTATTAGAATTCGAAAAAATCTACACCCTGTATCTTTTTCATAATATCCACTAGATTGGTACTGATGAGACCCTTGTGTTAGACATGCTATTTATGGTTGTTTATTGAGATATTAGAGCCACTCATCACCGGGGATCGAATCTGCGACAACATCAATGGACTTTCTTTCTATGTGCGTGTATTTAACATTCGATCGAACGGTGAAGGTCAATTTGCATAATAAGTAAGTTCTTAAGAGAATTGTCATTTTGTTAGTGAAAATAAAAGTCTCAGGAAAAGAAAACACCGTGTTAGAAATTTTGTATTTTTTATTGAATAACTTTTCTATTAATATCAATATCACATTCACTTATAACAGGCAGGTATTCAAGTAAAAAAAGGCCGATTAACTTCTAAAAAATAAAACTAATGGTTCTGAAAGAACAGGAAAAGGATGTGTCCGGATTTCAATTGTTCATTGTGCATAGAAACTAGAAAGCGGAAAGTTTTTTCAATTGAAGTTTCTAAAACGCATTAGGAACGGATGTCAGAATTGACAGTTGACAGTATTAACGCGGGGGCTTTTGTCAATTATTAAATTAATTTTCGAATTTCGAAAAAATTTACGAAATTTTGCCGCGTTCCTATCTAAGTATTAATTTAGGCACTCTTTTTGTCCTCCTTCTTTTCTTCTGGGGGAGGAGTTGGGAGTTCAGGGTACTCTAATTTGACGCCATCCTCGCAGGTGAATTGTGGACAACAGCCGGGGAATGGAGCTGTCTTGTTTGTTTTTTCTGCGGAAGGAGAAATTTCAATCAGTTTTAAACTGAAAATTATAATATTTAATTAATAAAAATGCGCCTGTATCCAAAGCAATAATTGTGTTACCGATAATCGAACTTTTCGACATTAATTTCTCACGTCAATGTTCGACAAATCCTTATATTTTTCTTGGAATCTCCAAAAGTATATAAGTTTTTTGATTAAGGATCAATATTCAATTTAAACGAACCAGTATCAAGTTTGCACTTGGGGTTGGCCAATGGCAGAGGTCCACAGTCCTCGACAAGCTCCAACAGCCTTGGGGGCTCGTCTTCGCTGATGACGCAGCTGCTGCGGCCACAGAATGGAGCCAGGTCCCAGGAGTTACCAGGTTCGACGGTCGCGCAACGGGTTGACGCGAAGCAGAGACCGGGAAAATCTGTTGAGAGAACAATAATTATTATTTATTAACATTATTGACTTGAAATAATACGAATAAAACGTCTTACATTACAAACTATCAATGTTACATTTATTTATTTTACCAACAAATATATCTTGTATAAATACTCCATTGATCGTGCTTGTATAATATATTATGTATAACTAAACTTTGATCATTAGATCATTAATAGCCTATTTTATATATAAAAGCCTATTTTACGTACTGCTTTAAGTCTAAACAAGTTGGCCCTGATCTAGTTTTAAAGATCAAACAATTACTAAAGACAGAAATGTCAATAATATAGTAATTTACTATGTTTAGTTAAATACGGAATGTTAAATTTTTAGATAATACTTATATTTTAAATATTTTTATAAGATATAAATTTTATTAATATATATATTTATTTTTAATATTTATACGGTCAAACATGTTATATTTCGTCTTTACTAACCCACTCAATAAGCTTACACTTTCGCTTAGTTTTGTACCAACAGAATCTCTTTTACGTCTACAGTCACTTAAATATTTAATTTAAATTTATTACTGCATTAAAAGACGCACTTATAATCGATAATTAAAAGTTGTCGTTATTTACTTTCTATATTTAAATATCCGTAAAAAATATAAGTTTAATGTATGTTTAACAATAGTTTTTAATTTATTCAGAGAATTATCTAGCTCGGAAGTTTGTTGTAAAAACGAATACAATTTCCATATAAATAATGGTTTATCTTCTGCCTGGTTGGTAGTACTGGGCAAACTTTAATAACTCGGTTCGAATGATGTCAAAAACTTTCTGATTTCCCTCATTATTTTGTGACTGTTGTAATCGGATCATCGCCTGAAACATAACCCACCATAATGCCGCTGACCTACTTGGAACAATGTGGGAGGTAAGTGACCAATTACACAGTATCAGGTTTTGTGAACGACAATGGTTGGAGTCCACACATGTTGCAAAACAAGTAGGTCTCGCATTCGCCTTAATTAGTTTATGATTAAATAACAACTGAAATTTGACACATGATTTGGTCTTCAGATTTCTGTTTAACTTAAAAATTATTAATAACTTTATTTTGATGTGTAGCAATCATACATAATACATAAAATATTGCGTAGTGAGATTGCGTTTAATGTTTTTTGTTGGTGCTACATATATATTAGGCATTGCGAAAATTGTTACACAAAGTAAATCTCAGTATATACTATATATATCTGTAAATAAATTAATAACTGTTAAAATTTTCTATTCTATTTGGCTCGGTATTAAAACCCCCAAATGTATATGTATGTATTGTTATATTTTATTTTGAGGGTTAAAATCCGATATTTTTTGTACAAACCTTAGATTACTGTAAAATTATATCGATGTATCGGAAATTCAGAACGTATTGCAGTTGTATTGCTATTTAGAACACTTTCTTTACTTACGTAACGTCGCTTTTACTGTAAGTGAAACTGATTTATAAGTGAGCATTGCGATATCGATAAATATAACATAAGATTTTTTAATTATTGATTAAATTTTGCGCTGTTGAATCGCCCAAGCCTATTTTGAGGCTAACAAATTGCACCTACTATAAAAATTGGGCCGCTGGAATAGTGTATCGATCTCGAAGGCAACATATTAAATTAAAAAAGAAACCAAATTCTTTCTTAATTCTATGCTAGCCTTTTCAGTCCATCTAATATCAATAATATATTTTTAACGACCATCACGGATTCTTCTTTTTGTGGTGTCACTAAGTTTTAAATAGCTGCTTGTGAAGTACTGGATTATGATAATTATTATACGAATTAATTTACGACTATACTGTTTCCTATTTGTGTGGGAGTTTAGTTACACATACTGTAGTTCGTAAACTTATTTTTTTCGGAAAACTAATATCAATTAACAAAATATTCGAAATTTAAAAATTAAGAATTTATTTGACACAATTGAGATTTTTATGTAGGTTACACATGCAAAATCAAATCAAATTATTCAAAAATCAATATAAAAAATACTTTTAACTACTAAAGTAAAAAAAAAACATCTTCTAAACCCATGCTGAAATGGAGCTTCTACTCGTGCAACAGTAGTTTAATTATAAAATTGTTATAAAGAATATATTAAATAATATAACAAATGGGAGAAACTAGCTGCCCACGACAGGGAATCCTAGTTTGTCCCTCCACTTTATTTGTAAGGCATTTTGCTTGTTGTATCGACGATTTAAAATACAGTGTAATTCTCAATTTGGAATTATATTAAGAAAATCAAAACAGGATGCAGTAGAGACAAAAATATGTTTTATAAACTAATTTCCAATTCTTATGTTTACTAACAGTGTAAGAAGAAAAAAAAGTTTGGTACTCTTATCAGTCTGGTTTACCAAATAAGCCAAGACCGATCCGAAATCTGTCAAACAAACACATGTTATTATACTTTCATTAAATCAGTTTCTAGAAAAACACGAGGCTATCAAGATTGTGACTCATTCTATATACCTTTTACTATTAAGGACACCAGGAAGCATGACAAATATCAATGCTTTGTGAATGCAATTATGTGAATTAACAAATATAATTTAATTGTTATTTTTTAAGCGATCGATCACAGTTTTACATCAATCAAGAAGCTTTGTAAGTTACCATAGTAATTTCTAAGTTAAACCAGATTTTACATTCACAACATTTCCTTTTAGATAACGGTATAAGTATAGCATTTGAGGTTTCTAAAGGAGAATTATAATTAAATTTTAATATATTCTGGTAAAAATGTCTAACTACATATAAATTAAAATTGATATATGGGTGAGCTGGTGTTTTCCTCGTTCAATAAGTATCGCAATACAGCGAGGGAATCTGCCGGCGTCAAAGTTACTGCCACAAGAACCAAACTTTTTAAATTTGTTTTAATTTTTTTGTTTAAATTTTAAATTATTTTTATCATTACTACGTAAGTTAAGAAAACCGTAAATAGTGTGTATTTGCTTGTGATAACTTATAAACTTTATTTACTTAGATTAGTCATCCAGTTAAATATCAAAAATCATAGTTTAAACTAAATTTATAAATTATGGAACTACCTTAAAAACTGCTTGCATGCTTTTAATAATGACTCTATTACATTTCTGTTCCCATTTACAGTAACAGAATAAAAATCAACAATGCAACATAATTTCCCAAGCGGTTACCCATCATGCTTGCAACATCCGATGACGAAAGATACGTTGAACGAATGTTTTAACAGAATTTGGTTCAATTACTTTTTGACGTAATTTACAGACGGACCTATGACTCCTGTATGAAAATAATGTATTAGATTTTGACTTTTGGTTCGCTTTGTATTGTTTTTGAAGGCCTATTTTGTTTATTTGTCCTTCATTTCCATTTAAAATTGTTTGTGACATCTAAATTTGTAGTAAAATGTTAATCTGTGACCGCACTTGGGTATAGGACTTTTTTTTAACGTCAGAAAATACTTTTACGCATATCCCTGCGGTATTTTACTCCAGCAGGGATGTAAGACTCGAAACCCTGGCCACTAAAACCTAACGGATGCCTTCAGATCGCCAAAGCTTGGGTATAGGCCTTCCAACCGTTTTCAGTTGACCATATTTGCTAATAGTCTGCCAGTCTTTTCCTACTATTTCTATTTAGTCATCAGCCCACTCTTCTTTTCCCTTCTATTGTGTTGTCTTTAATGTTGTATCCATATAATCCTTTATTTATAAATGACATATATGAGACTTAAGGCACATTTTTTACCACCACTACGTGGAACCAGCTGCCCACTGATGTATTTTCTCAGGGTCCTTCACGAAGAGCGTACCAATATTTAAAAGGCGGTATTACTCATGAAGCCCAAAACCAACTTCCGACGGAAATGGAAATCGGATCACTTAAGCGCAATAAAGATTGACCGATACGGAACCAAAAAACACTTTTCGTGATTTATAACAGTAAAATCAATCTTATAATAGAAAGTAAGCCTTATAAAAACGAACATCAAATAGCGCGCTGCAACCTTGTTTCGCCTGAAAATAATTGTATTTAAACTACATTTTTAGTAGCAACAAAAATATGGAATATTTTGCTATGCACCATAAAGACGCTTTTCCGGAAGAATTCTACTCAGAGTTCTGCTGTCGACTTAGTCATCCAGTTCAAGTATAATTATTACGTTTACCTTTTTATCTAATTTGTAATGGTTATTGTTTGTTCGTGGTCTTGACAATTTGTGGTTTGAACGATTCAGTGTCAAGGTGGTGTTCTATTATATCACAGAATTAAAATTTTATTGGTTAATTTAGAATGGGTTGAGTTGATTCGAAAAGACATTAACAATTAATAAAAACATAAACAATTTTTTTTGCGTTCTATTAGTTTTATCTTATCGTACAAACAGAATTTTAATTTATTTAATTTTTTATATAATATGTAGATATACATATACTAATCATGATAGTGTTAAGACTTTTATACTAGTTTTACAACACAGGACCATCATTATTACAGTATACATTAATCTGTGGTAGATAAAAAAGTACAGCGCGTTACCACTTCTTTGTTTCTGGACAAGCGCCACAACCCGTCACTAGCACAATTCTACCCAAATTTTAAATTTAGATTTTTTTTCAAACAGTTGAAACTTTTTTCTCATGTTGTTATTTGTTTATTATTCGTGGCCAGTATCAAGGGTTAATTATTTGAATGAGTGCTCAATTAAAACCTTTTTGATTATTTATTTATTTAATGTATTGTTCTTTTATCATTTAAGTAATAAGATAAAACCTGTAGTTTATATTATATGTCAAATTAAAGACCAAACGTTGAATGAAGGTTAAACGAACGTTAGTAACGCGGAGCTCCTGGGTTCGATTCCTAGCAAAACTAAAATTAATTCGGTTCGTCAAATAAAATGTGAATCAATTATAAAGCCTTAATTTGGAATAGATTTAAAAAGATTTCCGTTTAAATTAAACTCCATTACATCGATAATTTTATACTTACATAACTGGTAACACTGGTTTGGTAAACAGGATTAAATCTAGTTCACAAACCAGACTTACTTTTAATCGTTGATATAACAGTGTTATGCAATTATAAGCACAGACTACGTTTAATATTTTTTGACGTATTTATGCCAGAAAATCAACAAAAAATTTTAGTCTGTTTAAAACTAACAATGGCTGGATAAAAACATCACGGAAATGTATGCAATATGCAAATAATAGAAGTAACGAGCTAAAATAGTCTATTACAATATTAATTACAGCAATTGTATCACGCAAGAGACTAATTATCATTAACCAGATTTCTCCATTAAGTGATATTGTCTATGAACTGATACAAGTGGGCTGACTAAATCATATATTTTGATTTAACGATTAGTTGACACTTTCCTTTTCTTTTCAGCGTAAGATTCGAAAACGAAGCGTTAAGTGTAAAAGTAAAAACTTAAGTAAGTTAACTAGTTAGTTAGTTAGTTCGTTTCTGAATATCAAACCTAAATATGTCTGGAAGATGGTTAACCATAAAGCCGTAAAAATGTTTTCTTTAGTTTTTAAATATTTGAATTTAAAACAAATTATCGTAAATATACCTAAAGATGTGAAAATTAACAAAAAATAGACAATTTTATTTTTTTTATTTAAATAAGACATTTATTAATTTAAATTAAATTAAAAAATGCAAAAAGAATTTTTTTTCTTTAAAATTAATTTCTTAATTTAAATTAAATTAATATAATAATTAATGACATTCATACGAATATTTTAATGTAAATTAGCTTATTCAATGTGCCTATACATAGCATAAATCATTTGACAATGAACTTTCCAGAGATTTATATTTTACTTTTACTTTCACTCAATTTAACGAAAAAATCTAGTTTTACTCAAATTAATTTAATCTGTGTAATATTAGTGTAGTAAAACTTATGTTTACATAATATATTGTCGTACATATTAGATCTTAAAAAATTACCAGTAGATTTCGTAATATGTATGATGTAGACTTAATAAATAAATAAATAACGAACCTCTCAAAACATCAGCAGGGATCAGCCGTTTGAAAGTCTTTGATTCATCGTCTTCTTTCTTCTCTTCAGCGGCAAAAGCCAAGGCGATAACAGCCAAAACAACAAAGTACTTCATTTTAAAACCTTACGAGCGCCACGCGTCAAAAAAAAAGTAATATGTCAAATTTACGCGCGCTTTTCGTCTGACAGCTCCGTGTTGGGCGACTGAGTTGCGCGAACACCTTTCGCTGGGTTTTATTCGGAACTATCAAGAGGGGAGTGAATGTTAGCAAAATGGCGGTTTGCAGGTATTATTTTTATTTTACAACGTTTCAGGGTTGGCTTTGTTGCAAAATCCGTGCATCGTGTGAATGACACATGGTTTTTTATGTTTCTAGAAGTTTATTATCTAACCGATTACATATAAGTGTATTTTTGTGAAGAGTTACAACATTTACATTAATCTTCTTCCATCTTAAATTGATATACTACCTATTTAATCATATAATCTTAAGTAAAACCAAAGTTATTAATATACGTTAATGAATGCGTAGAAATTGACAATACCCTAGAGTCCCTAAGCGTAACTTTCTATTAGCACGTACTTTGACGTTAATTAAAAGTTATTCAAGTCATAATTGGGAAGTAAAAATAGCCCCCGCCATAATTTATGGTTTCATTTTATTAGATTCTGACATTCATACATTTCGACTCGACAAGAATAGGGATGTAACTTCTCGGGAGGTACAAATTACATTATTCAGAACACATAGCACCTTTTAAGCCAAACGACAAACATGTAATGCTCTTCGAGTGCAAACAATGTTGCTGGGAGCGCTAGCTGAAACAATTTTGCAGATCTGTCCCGATTTACTATAGGCATTGATCACAGGAGCAGTGGTGCTACACATCTTGTACCTGAGAAGCCCAATCGACTTGAGCAGCAGATATCAAAACCTGATGCAGTGACTGGTTCAGGCTCGATCCAGCCTTTTTGCACAAAGGTGGGACTTCTGACTTGACAGCAACAAAGCCTGTGCCTACTCACGAATAATATTACGTTCAATATATATACACTCGTTATATCAAGAATATTCACAGATATAGCTCTGGTTAGAATAGTTCTTCAACTGTTAAGGCAAAGAATGTAATGGAAAATAAAACTTGGAAACAGAGTTGTTTTATGTTGTAATATATTTATACATGGGTACCACTTAAGTTAATAGGTTTCACTAATATTACCTAGATTAGCATATTTCAATAGCGAAAGAGTTTTTGTATTTCACAATATGTCTTGAAATATACAATAAACGTACCTTATATGCTATAAGATTAAATTTTCAGAGTACTTATTAAAAACGCAACCTTTCGTATCATGTATTTGTTTATGTTCATTTGTTCTATTTTTTAACATATTAGTATAAAAATTAAACTAAAAACATAATATACGCGTTACGAAAATATAGAACCTAAACCTCTTAATAATAATTATAAATAATGCAATTCTTGTGAATTCAGCCAATGCAACTAAATATATCCGTCTCACATGCAATAATATTCAGGGTGCACAAGACACGCGCGAATGGCGCTTCTCTGAGTAAATTATTACGCGCTCGATTCACTGCGACCGCTTACCATGCCAACTGTGGTTATTTAGCAGACGCAGCCCCAGTCTCTCCAACATTTTCAAGATATATATTATACTTCTGTATATAGTATATTATACAAATAGATGATCAAAAGCAGTAACCGAATGGACTGGTCTAAAACGAACAAGGAACAAAGGAAGACCAATAGAGCGATGGGCCGACCGTATCGAGGGTAGCTGGAAGAAATTGGATGATGATGGCACATAAATTAGGGTGGAAAAAGGTGGAGGAAAAAGCCGCATCTTAGTTAAAATTGTATTTATAATATCTATTTTATTAAATTAATGTAAATAGAATGTGGAAGAATAAAGGCTTATTATTATTGTTATATTTTACTTCTAAGAACATTAAAAACTATAAATAAGATCCCTCCTTACCTCTAATATGTTATATCATATCCAAGATAAACAAAGTCAGATACATTGCTAGGTAGAATGGGCAAATCAATTTATTATCTTTGATTTCCGCAAGACATTTAAATAAGACTACAACGAAAACAAATTAAATCGACATAGTGAATGCTTTATAAAAGTCAAAGCAATTAGTCTGGACCTCCTATCTGTATGTTTCATGATCTTGTCAATCTAATAATGAAACATATCATTACTATGTTCCATGTAAAGTAATAGAAATATAATGGCTCTATTGAGGCGATCCAAACCTTGTCAAACACGAAATCCACGCCTACCAGGCGTGAACCAATAAATGTTACTTAACTGTTTAATTATTTGTGTGGTCTTTAATTTATTCAATTCGAGAGTTAAAGTTAAAGCTCACTTGTCACTACAATTAATAATCCATAGACTTCAATTAACATAGTAGTGTTATATATTTTATCTATGACATGACAAATTGCGCGCGAATGTACTTTCACGAAAGCGTCAGCATAGATAAAAAATTGTAATTTTATGTGGTATACTGTTTATAGACTGTTTTTTCTTGACGTACATTTGGTGTGCTTTGGTTTCTATGACAATTAAATGAATCTGTATCGCTTTATAAACTCATTTTATTACATCTCTGGCTCAGGAAGTAATAACTATAAAATAAAGTATGTTTATTATGGAACTTAAGATAGACAGGTATCACTAATTTCACGTCATTAAATTTGAACCTGTAAGTATCCCTACTCATCGGCAAAAACAGAGGGTGTAGGCCATAATATATGAAAAAAAAATTATAATATTAACCTGCTGACCGTACTCCTTATAATAAAGTCCTTTCTCTTAGTACGTCATTGATTCACAGATAAGCTTTCATAACTAATGCTTAAATATACGTATTTATAAAAATTTATTCTATCGTTTACATATAAAAATGTATTAAAGTATTTTTAAATTAGTAATTACATATTTACAGGATGATTATCCTTACGATTAAAATAAAAAAAAACTGTGGGGCAACCTTTTTAGGTATTGAACAATGATTACTGAATCTGTTTTATGATCATTTGCCTAGTAGCTTCAACGTGCGACTCATCCCTGAGTGCATGAGAGTTCACATAAAATTGTGCAGTAGTTTCTGAGTTCATGGCTAAGTGGCTGAAGACTTAGTTTTCTAATATGTAGTAATGCTCTTAACACACTAAAATATAATAATAAATAATTACTTATCCTTAAGATAACGAAATGTATAAAAATATGTAAAGCCTCGAGAATCGAACAAAACCTCTAGGATATAAAATAATAGAATTATCCTGTTATATATTTTAAGGTAACAAATTACACTAAATTTTATATGTACTAAGTAATATATATTTTCAAGAACCGCAGGTCCACCTCCAAAGATGTTCAGCTATCTCTGTCATGGGCAAGCTGCAGATCAAGCCAGCCGTTTTGATAATGTCGTCCGCCAACCTTGTTAGCTGTCTTCTTCTGTATCGTTTCCCAATAAGGCCTCCCCACCACCCCAGCTGTTTATTTTGTTTGTTTGCGGGACCCCTACATCCTAGCCTATCAGGCACGCAATCAGGCAGATATGTGACCGAGTGGCTAAGCAGCAGGGGAGTATCGAAATCCCCCCTTTCCTAAAAAGGGACATTATTAACATAGAGACGGCGTCTCCCGCCGGACCCGGGCGACAACTACTCCGGAAACATTGTCATAATTGGGCGAGTTGGGGCCCGCTATCCGGCGCCACCCGCGCAACGTCTCGTGCTATTTTTGTCAGTGACATGTCTACCTCAGCTGTTAGATATACATATGTACATTATATTATGTAATAAGATCCCTTTCTCTTAAACTTTACATTGTCAATGATGCTCTAGAAGCTTTCAACTCTTGCGCAATGAATCCTTTCAATTTTAAATTGGTACTATCAGCAAAATCATCCTTTAATAAGTAAGTATATTCTTTAAGTTTCTCGAAACCAGCCATATACATAAAGAAAAAGTTGCTACCTCTTTCCTTACCATTTACCCTACGGATGATGTGACGTATAGATTTAGCTTTGATCAAATTTGGTTTAAGCATTATGACGAAAAGGAAAGCGTTTTGCTGGGAGAGATTATGAAACGTTCCGAACAATTATCTCTCCGGAAACATAAGCTTTTTGCTGTGTTTTTGACTTGCACTGTCCAGTGTCAAAAAGCTCAAATTTATTACTTACTTTCACAGCTTAATAATTCTCTCTCTCTATTCGCCATAGAGCAACCTTTATAAAAATCCCTTAATTTGTGATGTTGAAATTTTTCTCTTTCTATTCGATTTTGTGTTGAAAAATTGAAAATCTCACAGATTGATACCACATTAATAAGCACGTAGAACAATGACTACAATTATTGCAGTTAAATGTACAATGGTTTTATTTACAATCTAAAAAGTGTAAGGTTAACGTACTCGTCTCTCATTTTTAAATAATTTTAATAATTATATGTCATAGTAAACACAAGTGGATCAAAATGAACTAAACCGCCCGCCATGACTAACCGACCGTATAAATATCATTCAGTCTCATTCAACTGACTCTCATTCAGACGTTCACTGATTGCAAAAAGTATTGTTTATTTATTAGACACGGAATTGGTGAAATAAATGCATGCATATTTCAGTCACATTTAAAAAAATATAATATTAAATAAGACTCATTCTAAAAGCAGAATAAAACAGAGAAGTGAAAATATACAGCGTGACATATCGAACGATGTTCAGTTTTGCGGTAATTTGGAGGAAGAGGTTGAAGTAGTCTCTAAGTAGCTTGGTGTGCTCAGCACGGCAAGATGGTACCTCACTCTGAGCCATTGCTTGCAACTGTATAAAGCGAGAATGCGGCCCAACGTGGATTGCTGTTCTCACATCTGGGCGGGAGCTCCTCAGCTCCTTCCACTCGTCGACGGCCAATCCTTTTCTGAGCGGTTGACGTCCTTTGGCATTACTTAGACATGAGGGGTCACTCTATAATATGTTCTACCACATTTACCACCGAGAATGTTTAGAGCAGTTGTTCGGATGAATTCCTGTAGCTAAGTTTCATCATCGGACGTCGAGGCGGAATATGAAATTCCACCCGAATTACCTCGGCATCTGCGTTCTTAACTCAATTTCTGCTACGCACCACCACTCTCAGAACCACCAACCAACCTGCTGCCCACTGAAGTATTTCAGGAATAATTTGAGTTAAAGTCGAATCGATTGAAGACTTTAATCAAGGATTGTAGCAATTCTTAAAAGGCCGGCAACGCATTCGCGACGCCTTAAAGTGTCTCTACGCCTAGCATTTAAAGTGTATTTTTAACATCAAGTTATATAAAAAAAAGCTTCCTAAAAAAATTTGTGTTCATACAAAAAAAAATATTACGTAGGTAACAAAATGTACACTTATGAACGTCAAAAATGCTTCTAATTTTACATTTACTGCAAATAATTTTACATTCTCAAATCAAGGGCGTAGAACGGAAGAGAGGAACTGGCAATAATCTCTCTGTCACTCTTTTTAATCGCCAAGTTTTTTTTTCTACACAACATTTGTAAACTGTAAACATTACACCGTATTCCATATGACATCTGAAGTAATTAATAGCTAGAGATAATCTCCTTCGAATAATCCTACTGTGACGTGGCCAGTCTGGCGTGGTCAGTGGCTACTGGCATTGACCAGGTCAATGAATAATCAGTGTTAAATAATTTAACGCTTGGCTACTTCCTCTTGTAGTCATCAAAGATTATCATGGTCAACTTGGCACATGATGACAGTTGTTAAAACAATTGAAAATTAATTTTATTCTTTTTCAAATATTAACATCAAACAAGTACATTAGTTTAAAGAGTTGAAGAAACTAATGCATAATAATATCAGGATCGTTATCGCTATTTGGAGTTACCGTTGCTGTCTTTAATTTATTTTCTGTAAGAGCTTTTTATATTTTTACTGTTTCTTAGAAAAAGGAAAATATTAATTCAAGCTGAATATTAGTTCATTAAGGCCATAGGCCATAATGAGCTTTTTGTTTATTTGCACTTTCAAGATGGGGTATTGCGTCATTGAGCTTTCTATGGCTAAACCACTGTTATAAATTGCAACACAATTGTACACCTTACAACATGAAACATAGAGTGTTGGCCTAGTGTCTTCACCGTGCGAATCTTATCGATGAGGTCGTATGATTCCTGGCTGTGCAATGGACTTTATATGGGCTTTTAACATACGCTCGAACGGTGAAGGAAAAATCGTGAGGAAACCGGCTTGCCTTATAGAGGTTATTTACCTACTTGCCTATTTGATTGACAATTGATCGTGAAACAGATACTGAAGCCCAACCCTAAAAAATTGTAGCGCCACTTATAAAGAAACGTAACAGATAAAAAAAGTAAGAAAAAAAAATGATAAAAAATACATAAATAAATTTAATAAAATTTTCCATCAGGCATCAACGCTAACCATTACTTCCTGGAATAATAATCCAAATAAAAGGTCGTTATGACTGCAGACCCTTGTTTACATTCTCGTGTACCCTTGGCTTAGCATTGATACATTTAACGCAATGAACAAAAAATTCATTGTCAAAATAAAGAGCAAACATCGTTGCATCATGACCTAGAAAATGTAACATTCTTTGTTAATTCAATTAGTATTTTTACTCATGTATAGCCGAACTAATTTTCGACTTAGGATCTTTCAAGAAAAGAGCGTACCAATGCTCAAAAGGCTGGCAACGCACTCACGAGCACACCGGCATTGAGTGGCCATGGGCGGCGGACACAATCACTTAACAACCTGCTCGTTTCGTTTTTGTTAATAAAAAAAGATATCTTTACTTGAATTATACTTTTTATTTATTTATATCAATATAAACATGTATATTTATATCACGATCATATAGATAGTAACGTATTTTGAATATTCTTTACTTTAGTAATAATAATTAAATATAGATAAATAGACACCTTTTAACGCCGGGAACACTTCGAGTATTGCGATACTGAGGCACCAGCTCTGGGTTGGTACTCGTACTCGGGTGGGTACTCGACCCACGGCCCATATGTCAACTCCAACTGCAGATCATGAGGAAATTCAGGAAACATCTGAGTTTCTGGATGAAGGCTGGCTTAATTAGGCTAGCTGACCAAATAAGTTCATACTACTAGTTAGTAGCAAACATATTTTGGAGAAGATATTCGTTGAATGCATATATGATTTTATGTAACTGAATACATCTAAATTCGTGACTAATTTAAGCATTTGAGGTCACGGGAAGCTGCGAGATTTTAATGATAAAATACATTGTTTAGAGTTCAGCGAATGTCATTGTTATTATTCTTTTGTGATTTTAATTTGGTAATTTTGTAAATGTGATACTCGCAGGGTAGAGGAATGTGTTGGATCATTTGCTTAAACAAGTTTATCTATGGTTTTTTACAAATACTCTTTATATATAAAAAAATCAGAAACATTCAAAATAGTACTATACAATAGTAATAAAGTGAAAAAAAAATAATGTTGTATATACCTGCCCGACCTAAAGCATGATGCATGTCAGGTACAGAAGGCTGATAACTAGGGGATATATAATGGGGTAACATACACAACTAAATAAACATTTAACCAGTACGAAATTCTGTAAATTTTAATAATATGTTAAATTTGTTAAGAATAGCGGCCCGAGAGTTCTACCTTGTTGAACCCTAATATTAATTTTATTATGTTAATTTGGTCATGTACCCACGGTATAACAATGTTAACAAACGGTGCTTTATTCCTAACGTTAACCGCAACATTCTTTTGTTTTTACCATATTATATTACAGACAAGGTTTTTGTTTAATTGATACGTTTATTATAAGATTAATAATGGAGAACACGAGATGGATTGGAGATCTGATGAGGAGCTTGATGGTAGCAGAAGATTACTAATATTTTGTAGAAAAAAGCTTCAGTGATTTAAAACAGTAATTTGTTGCTAGTTCTTTTCGTACGTTCTACATTGATTTGAGAAGTGTCAGTTCAATCATGAAGGTTAGACGAAAATGTACATTTAGAATATATACATTTTCGTCTAACCTTCATGATGATTTTTGTGAAATATCTTCTACCAAGAGGGGTCCAGGTGACTAACATATTACGGCTTTAGTTGAATAAATGATAATTTTATGTTAAGTCTCTGGATCTAATCCAAAGTTGTAACAGCGTCTGTGAGAGTATTTAGTTAAGCGGAAGGACGGAATTCATATGAGAACGTATAAAATCATCCATGTTAAGAAACAAGAGAAATCACGTGCTGCTACCGACCTACTTTTGTATATAAATACATGAACTACAAATATTAGTTCTAGATTTACAACAATCAGATCGTATATTATGTTTTTATTCTAAAATGTATACCAATGTTTCTGCAATTTAATTTATTTAATACAACGCCACGTTAAACAACTACCACGGACATCAAACTACATCAAATGATTAATTAACAAATATAAATGAGAAACAATTTTAGCTTCCTGAATTCTTAACATAATTTAGACATTTGTTTCGTAATTACACGTTAATTTAGTTGTTTATTTAATTACGAAAAAGTAATATCTTATTTTGCGTTAAGTTACGAGAACCACAATGAGTGACGTAATAAAACGCTTTATTTAATTCCAAAAATACACACAAGACTTTCACGTTCTATTTATTTCATATGGTAAAAGGAATTTAAAGAATTTACTCTATTTCTGTTTACAATCATATTTCCCCAGCAGACATCAATGTCTCTCTGTTCATCAGTCTTTCTACACACCTTTTTTATATTTATAGAACAGGAGGGGGCAAACGGGCTCATCTGATGTTAAGTGAAACCACCGCCAATAGACACTCTCAATGCGAAAGGGCTCGCTAGTGCATTACCGGCCTTTTGAGGATTGGTGTGTTCTGTTCTCAACCCTAAGTCAAATTGGTTAGGAAATGGTTTAACTCAGTTGTGGAACTACGGACGTCGAGGTGATACACCTATCGTTTTTGGACTTGGTGACATGTCTAGCCCACTGTCATGTTCTTCGTACTTAAAAATATGTCTACTATCTTCCCTGTAACCAAATGTATTTATTTTCCATACAGGATGCTCCAACGAAATAGGGAAACATAAATATTGTATAATGATAGCATCATTATTGATTCAGCGCACTTCAGGGTGGATGAACATTTGGCACGCTAAACAGGTGTTTAATTAAGCGAAATTAAAAAATGTCACGTAAAATCTAATTCTTACTGATAAAATTGTTGTTTTTAAGTTATATACTAAACTAATTTTGCTACTAAGTTTTAACAGTATTAAATAAATAACACATAACTTTCTTCTTTCGCAGTAATCTAATACTGGCTGCAGATTTATAATTTAAATAAATTTGCTTTGTACTATATCTGTAAATTAGTTATTTTTGACGTAAATTTTACTTCAAAAAAACTCAATTATGAGTTTATTACAAGGACGGCGTGCATTTTTGTGTGTTAAATTTACCTTATTTATTATCTGTGCTTTTCTCGCTTTCAGTTTGCGTATATAAAACTAACTTAACCGAAAATTTACAGAGGAAATTATAATCCAACGCTTAAAACTTAAAAATATAAATCATAGGAACGGTGCACAAGGATTGTGGTGTATCTATGTACGCAGTGGATCGGAAAAAGCCGCGAAATTGCATAATATTGACGATCGAAGCGTAACACGCTGTCAAACGAGTAAATACTCGTAGGTACAACAGATGGCGAACGACACGCATTGTAATTTGATTTCACATTTTGTATGAATGCTTTAAGCTTTAGCTGTACTTGAATACGTGTATGCGGTGATATTAGTTGTTTCTACTACATATTTGTGTGTTGTTCCAACGAGTATGAAAGTGCGTGCTCCTATTTCACCATGCCTTCTGCTGATAGAAAACAAATTTTTGTTTTTAATTTATTTTATTATTCTTTTTACTCAAAATGTCATATGGAACCTGGTGTAATGGTTGCAGGTCCCTACAAACGTTGTGTAAAAGAAAAAACTTGGCGATTAAAAAGAGTGCGGAGAGTTTATTGTCAGTTCTTCTCTTCCGTTCTACGTCCTTGATTGTATGTGGTAGTAAATGTAAAATTAGAAGCATTCAATGTATATTTATTTTTCTGATGTTCAGAAGTGTACATTTTGTTACCTATATGAATAAATGATTTTTTAAATTCGAATTAAATTTATTTCCAACACAGTATATATAATATTATTAACATACATAATAATAATGGTTATATATTAATAAAAATACAATTTGTGGTCACTGTGGCAGTGTACCAATAATGCTGGCAGTATTTCTTCGTATTACGATACTTATTTATTTATTAACACTTCGTTACATTACAATATAAAAATTATTCGTTAAGCGTAGAAAGTATCCCAAAATGTCGTAGTGTGTGGCGAGAATAAATTAATTTTATAGCAGCCTATATTCGAAAATAAGGATTATATTAAGTTTAGATTATTTTTTTATATATTATATTTAATGACCTCCCCCGAATTCTTTCATTTGTTTCTCCTTCTCCGCTATCTCTTTTCTTTCCTCTTACTAGGTTTTGTTGCAAGTCCTCTATTTTTTAAAAGGTGTGGTAAAAGGCCACCTTGGAAATTTTATCAACTTACTCTAATTCACTTTAATGGCAATAAATAACAAACAAAATATTTATAAAACAACCTGGTACCCTGGTCCAGGGTAAACGGCGTGTTAATTGGAAGAGTTGCTGCATCTGGACAAGACATGCTTCAAGAGGCTCAAGGCCTCACTAATGGGGAGGCACTTAAAGAACCAAGACCTTATACAATGCATAAAGGGATGTACAAATTAAAAATTGTAATTAGGCGGCAATTAAAATTTAAAATGCGTTTCAATTATAACACATTAAGGACGTCCTGATTTATGGCAGAAGGTTAATGTAGAAAAATCAAAATTGTTGAGACATTGGGATATGTTATATACAGATTAAATCTATCATAAGCTTTATTACATATTTAAAAACACTATATATTTAATTTAAAAAAATAGTGGCCAACCACAACCAAGTTTGGGCCTCAGATTTCTGTATCTGTATCATGATCATTTAATCTAATTGGCAAGTAGGTGATCAGCCTACTGTCTCTCTCTGACAACATTCTGTAACCATACGAGCGAGTGCGCACATAGAAAGTCTATTGGTGCACAGCCGGGGATTGAACTTACGACCTCGGGGAGGAGAGAAGTCAGCGAAAGCATGTACAAAATGATTATTTTATAACACAGCTCGCTTGTTTACATGTCTCTTCCATAATATTTATGATCTGCCAACAATTTTACTAGTTAGATTATATTTATTAGATTAAATTAACGTTTCATTAAAAACACTTATTGTTTAAATAAAAACATTAGAACATACACTGCTACGAGGAACGACGAACTTTTACAATTTTTTTGATTTTCTAATTATTATTTTTTAATAAATATTAGCATGTAGGTTAAGAATATTGTAAAAGCTGTATATTTGTGTGGAAATATATACTTTTTATCTCTAAAAGTTAAGGTAGATTATGTTGAAAACGACTTAGTATTAAATTGCCCAAGAGTCGCAGACATGACGTCTGTACTTTGTGGCCATTAAAACCTGTCACACATAGCGATGCGAATCGCGTTTTAAAGAACTTTCCAGTTCGTAGACTACAACGTTCGGCAGATTTCTACGTAATTTGATATTTTAGATTCGCTATTCGTGTGTATGTTATTTACTACAAGTAAGCATAGTTAGGTACAAAATTGGATTGGAATTTCCAACATAAAAATTCACTATAGACACTTTTCAATTTATATGGTTTTTATTATTGATACAAAATGCTAAAAATAAATAGTTTCTTTAAATTTCTAGATATTTGTATAATTCTATCAGTTTCTAGGGATTCAGTTTATATTGATAACTATGTCTATGTGCGTGTGGGTGTTATAAACAGTAGATTGTTTTTCAAAACTATTTAGATTTACAATTGTTCGGTATAGAATCATTTTTAGTTTAAAAAATTAATTGAGGGCCATGAGGGTGGTCCTAAAAATATTTTCAACTCGGCTGATCCGCGCATTCGCATTGTGAACGTGTCGTGGTTGAACATTCGTTGCGTACAGTTAGATGCAATTTTATAGTGTTTTTTTGTGCATCTCTTGTCAATAGTTACGTCCTCCATTTAGACTATTATAGTGAGTGTTTTTGTGCGTATTCGTGAACTATTATTGTAAGGCAAGGTACAGCATCAGTCCTAACATTTCTTGTTCCCAAAACTAACAATCTATCCATCCTTACGGCTGACGTGTTTTTTTTTTGTGCCTTTCGCCCTAACAAGGAGCAACCTTGAGGTATGTACTCAGGACTTATTTTAGTATAAGATTACGTATCGACGGCCACCGAACCGTTCTTTGTGATACATAATTTTTTGGTAGCAGAGCGTGGTTTCATTTTAGTTAATGATTTTTCGGTATATAAGTCCTGGGTTCATAACTTATTAATGCATATATCTTGTTATGTTTGTAGGGATTATAGTGTTTTGATAGTGTTATAAATCGTTTTTTGTAGTAAGTTATTAGCCGCTTATTATAATTTGCTTTTTCTTTGATTTTTGTGCTATTGTTTGTTCTTTTATACTTTTATATAATGGCGGTTTCGCACAAGGCACAAATAGCTGGTGTATTGCGGTGGCTAGGATCGGCCGTTTTAAATATTTCGCGAAAAGATCGCGTTCAGGCCCTTCTATCAAGAAGTGACGCGTTAGAGGATAGGATGAAAGATTTATATAAATCGTATCAGGCATTACTTGAATTGGGTTTGGAACCGGAGGTGATGGACAAGGTTTGTGCAGACATGGATCAGGCTGAGGATTTGGCTGATCAAATCAGGGAAGCCGTTGGTATTATTAAATTAAATTCGGCTACTCAGTCAAATAACCTTCAATCGAAGGATAGTTTAACTTTTTCAAGTGGTATTATAGGTAGGTTACCCAAATTAGATTTGCCCCATTTTAGTGGCGACTTAAGCCAATGGGTGGCGTTTATACATTTATTCGATAGTTTAGTGCACTCAAGGGGTGATTTAACATCTGCGCAAAAGTTGGCATATTTGTTGGCTAGTCTCACCGGGGAGGCTAAAGGGTTAGTCCAACATTTAGCACTTGTGGACAACAACTATGATATAGCCAGAGATTTACTAATGAGGCGGTATCAAAATATACGTAGGCTAGCGGATAGCCACGTAAATGTCATTTTAAATTTACATAGTAATGTGCAGAGCCACAACTTAAGAATTCAAGTTTTAAATCCTTTATTAGTGGCAATTAATGGCTTAAGGGGTTTAAATTTGCCTGTAGATAGTTGGTCTTTTATTTTGTTGCATATTACATTACAAAAACTAAATTTAGATATGCGCACCCGATTTGAACAGGCGTATGGTGGAGATTCAACCACTCATCTTCCCACGTTTGATGAATTGATCTTGTTTTTAGAGGATGAGTGTCGCAGACAGGATAATGTTCCAGCGCCGTCCACGACGCCGGCCCCAATTTCTACTAGGCTGCGACAACAGCATATGCGCTTAATGCGACGCCCTGACCAGCGAGTTTATAACGTGGCAACTCAACATTCAGGCAAATGTTGAGTTTATTGTCGAGTCCCTGATCACACCGTAGTGTCATGTCAAAAGTTTTTAGCATTACGTTTTCAAGCACGGCGAAATATTGCCCGACAGCGGAAGTGGTGTTATGGTTGTTTAGGTAAGCACCTGGCATCACAATGCCAAGTGTCACGACCATGCAAACAATGTAATGGCAATCATCACATTATACTTTGTGGTAATATGAATGGTTCACCCCAATCAGCTGCACCGGCACGGGAGTTTGTTGAAGATATGCAAAATACAGGTGATCAGTGGAATGGTGGTGTGAAGGTTAGACACTGTAGTTTTGGTCATGCTTCCAGGCACCGTACAGGATCAGGTTATTATGATTATCATCGGAGGCAGCCACCACCCTGCAGGGGCGGGGGAAACTTAAGGTCTCATGACAGGACTCGTGTCACCTCTGATCAGCAACAACTTCCTAAGAGCAAAGATAATTATGACTCTTGTGCATTACCTGCTATTGAACAGCAACGTCGTGATTTTGTTAGGCCTTTGCCCTTTTCTGAGTGGCCTCGTTTAGGCCAGCGGGTCCCTGAACCAGAAGGATATTGACTAGGTCACGTCCCTACTAGAACTCCTACATCTCCTATTACTGTTTTGTTTCCCACCGCACAGATTTGTGTTGGTTCTCCATCAGGTGAGCAGGTAACCACGCGTGCGATTTTGGATTCTGGAGCACAGGGAAGTTTGGTGTCAATGGATTTGGTGGATAGGTTACAGTTGCGTATTTTCCCTGCTAGCGGGAGTATATTTGGTGTAGGTGGCTCTAAGGTTGCTGGTTTGCGGGGACAAGTTACACTTACTTTTTCTCCTGTTCAATGCTCTCAGCCACAGATTACAATTTCTACCATAATTTTAGATAATGTTATGGGCAGACACCCACTTGTTAAATTACCATCGGAGATATAACCTCCCACCGCGGAACACGTAGTTCCGCGGGGTCCAGCCTTGTCGTGGCGGGAGGGCTCAGTACCGGCAGCACGGGGCTTATACCTGAACGTGCTGCTGGAAAGCAAATGGGACCACCACGACGTAATTAGCCGCTCCCGACAGGTTCTCATTAGAAGAACCATGTGAGATGCGGCCGGATAGATGGCGCTTTAGGTGCCTGGGCACTTTAGCGATCTGTGTTTTGTCTTGTTCGTGTCTCAACGTGCTTCCAGCACTTCAACAGACTGATTTGCGGAGTGTTGTGTGCGTGCTCACTTATTGTATCCCGCTTCCCTTATCCGGGAGCGGCGTTTACTTGTGTTGGTGTTATGTGTGTTTCCTACTCCCTTAAAGGGGATTGGGGAGAGTGGTGTTTCACGTCCGTCTGTATAAATGTTCTTGTGTTGCTTCGGTACATGCGAGGCCAAGGTGGAGGACAAGCGGTTATTCATTCCGTGCGTCCTATGCGCGGCTGTCTCTTTCTCGGCCTACATTGGTCCGCCGTACCCGCGCTATCTCTAATTCTTATTACTACAACGTGTACTATTCATGTATACTTTGTCCGTATACAGGTCACCTGAATCCCAAGTTTCGGTTCCCGGCGATGGGATGCATGACCGGGGGGGCTTAAACCCGGTCACTAGGGCACCAGGGAGGGGAGCTACCCCTCCTTAAATTAAAAGCACCACAAAGCATGGAAAGTAACGGAAAAGATAATAATACCCCAGGAGGGTCAAATCCCTCCCATGACCAAGAGGTCATGGCATCCGGTCCGCATCGTATTCTGGGGGCGGACCACGACCATGCGACAGAACCCAAAAACTCACGACCTGGCAATAATACGGAAATACTGATCAAGCTTACGGATCGTAGCGGGCCGTTGGAGGGGTGCTCAGGCGCCTCTAAAACGCCCTCTACACAAGGAGAGATCGCAAAAAGGGAGAACAATGAGACCGTCCAGCGCACTCGATGTCAATCACCGGTGCAAAGTGCAACCTGGTCCTACGCGATGGCTGACGATATGGGCTCAGACTCAACCGGCTCCATGTTGAGCATAAGCTCGACACACACTCAACAGCGTCCTCGAGGCTTAGGTGAGGCCCCTTGCACCCCAGGGGAGAAGTCGCGCTTTTGGCGTCCCCGAAAGAGAACGAGACAGGACGACGAGGAGAGTAGCTGCAGCGACACCCCTACTCTTTTGCGTGAACGCACGAAACCGGGGTACCAAAGAGCCCGAAGAGTGGAGAGAGAAAGTGAAGCCGAGGCGGAACTCGCGGTTCTTAACGAGAAACCCACCGAGACGGGTACGGTCGGAAACGCCAGAAAACGCATCGAAGAAAACCTGGCTGCCGTAGATAAAGTGGCCAGGTGTTCTATGAACCTAAAAGGTACCTTTGTCGCCGCTCTCAAAAAGGCAGTTGCAGCAATCAGAAAGGATGCTGACAGTCTGGCGGAGAAAACGCTTTCGGATGAAACTCGAGCTTTGCAGCTAGAAAATGAACGCCTCCGTGCACAACTTAATTTACTACAAGGCGAGATGCGCGAGTTGAGGCTGATCTTGAAGGGGGCCCCGAAGGACCACCCAACTGTCAATGTAGAAGAAATGGAGGCTCGTATCCTCCGCCAGGTAGGTGAGCATATTAATGCTCAACTAAAGGATCTCGGCTCAATACCTAACCTGGAGCCGCCACTCCTTCCCCTTCCAACTGTAGATAGTAAAAAAAGCAAAAAAGGGAAGCCCCCTCTCAAATCACCGAGGTCAAGGGATCCCCTCACTTCCTCAGCAGCACCGAAGACAAAGCGGAAGAAGGCAACCGTGCAGACGCAAGCTACTAGAAAGGAAGAGCAAAACAGCTTGGCAAAAGTGCCGAGAAAGGAAATGTTTGGAGGAAATACCCCTGCCTCCTCTCCTGCAAGTGCCATTGTATTACCACCCACTCGACCCTCTTTGGCTACCAACAATGAAGAAGGTTGGACGATGGTTACCAAAAAAAGGCGGAAACCGGCAACGGTAACACAAAAAAATGTGACAGCTTCAAAGTCTGAAAAGCCCCCGGCCAGGTCGCTGCCCAAGCTTAAAGTACCTCGCACCGCTGCAATTGTGCTGACTCTGCCTAAAGACGCCGAAGCTAAGGGTGTAACCTATGCCGCTGCCCTTAAAGAAGCGCGCGCTCAAATAGATCTGAAGGAGGCTGGCATTGAGGGTGTTAAGTTTCGCCGAGCGGCAACCGGAGCCACTATAATTCAGATCCCTGGAGCTGGTAGCGGGGAAAAGGCTGACATTCTTGCCAAGCGCCTCAAAACAGTACTGAGTGACAGTGGAGTCAAGATTAGTCGGCCCATCCGATGCGCCGATGTCCGAATCTCTGGCCTGGACGACTCTATCACAGCGGACGAACTGCGCGAAGCGATTGCGGCAAAAGGAAAGTGCCTGGCTGATCAAATTAGGATCAGCAACATACGGCAGGACAGATCGGGTCTTGGTGCAGCCTGGGTTAACTGCCCGATAACGGCCACTAAGAAACTCTTAGAGGGGAGATTCCTCGTCGGCTGGGTGGCGGCAAATATTAGTGTTGCAAAGCCAAGAGAGCTACGGTGCTATCGATGCCTACAAGTCGGGCACGTAGCTAGCCGCTGCATGTCCGACACTGATCGTAGCCAACTATGTTTTCGCTGCGGTCAAGCAGACCATAGAGCAGCCTCCTGCAGTGCAAAACCCAAGTGCCTACTCTGCGACGAGGCCGGTAGGAAAGCGGATCACAGGCTAGGGGGAAATAGTTGCACGGCTCCCAGTGTGAAATTTTCCAGACGCCACCCTTCACTTAAAAAGAAGTCGCCCGCAAAGTCTCCGCGTAACAATGCGCGCATGGAGGTTATTTAAACCGCAGTAAATTATCATGGCCTTACGGATTCTCCAGAGCAACTTAAACCATTGCGCTGCTGCGCAAGACCTACTGTACCAGAGTCTGGCGCAGTGGAACATCAACATTGGCATTATTTCCGAGCCTTACTCAATACCCGAAAAAACGAACTGCATTGGCGACCTCGACGGTCTGGCCGCAATTATCGTTACTCCGGCAGACAGCTCGCCCTACATTGGCCCAGTCCGAAAAGGCCACGGCTATGTGGCAGCAAAGTTGGGTAGCGACATGTGTATCGTGAGCACTTACTTCTCCCCCAATCGCTCCCTAGCTGAATTTGAGGCCTTCCTAAACGAACTGGAAACCCTGGTGCAATGGAGTCACCCGAGACATTTAGTCATCGCTGGGGATCTGAACGCGAAGTCCGCGGCCTGGGGTTCGCCGGTGACCAGGCCACGGGGAAATGCGTTGATGGATTGGGCAGCAGCGCACTGTATGGTAGTGGCTAACAAAGGCTCTGATGCTACGTGTGTTCGAGCAAATGGTGAGTCGATTGTGGATGTCACGTTCACGAGCACCCAACTCTCATGCTGTATCCAGGACTGGGAGGTCCTGACGGAGGTTGAGACGCTTTCGGACCACCGGTATATCCGTTTCTGCATCCTCCCTCCGTCGGCAAATCCTGTTCCGGTTTCGACAGAACTGGGCCCAAAATGGGCACTTAAGAGTCTGAACAAGGAGCAGGCGGAGTTGGCAACGATTGTGCAGGCCTGGTGCCCCAGCCCAGCCTCCGTAGAGCCTGAAAAAGAAGCAGAGTGGTTTCGTGGCGCACTGACGAACATCGCGGATGCTGCGATGCGAAGAAGCCGCCCTGGACCTCACCGGACCAGTGTATTCTGGTGGTCGGCAGAACTCGCCCAGTTGCGGTTTGCTTGTGTTGCAGCTCGCCGAGGCTACACGAGGACTCGCAGAAGGCGACCCATTCGCGCAGTAGAGGAACGGCAAGCATATAGCGCATACCGAGCTGCAAAACTGGCGCTGCGAACAGGTATCGCCGAAGCAAAAAAGAAAGCATGGCAAGAACTGCTGGACACTCTCGAGCGGGATCCATGGGGGCGCCCGTACCAAATAGTTACAAACAAGCTACGCTCGCGAGCCCCACCCCTCACGACACACATGGAGCCGGAACTGCTCAGTACAGTGGTGACAGAACTCTTTCCTAAACGTGACGCCTCGAGCACCCCACATGATACGACTTTGGACCACGGAGAAATAGTGTCTGAAGTGTCTCCTTCGGAGCTTAAGACGGCAATAGCACGCATGTCCTCTAAGAAGACCGCACCCGGCCCCGATGGCATGCACGGACGAGTGTTGGCTCTGGCCCTCGACGCTGGTCTTGACATGCGCTTTCGAAACCTCCTCACGGAATGTCTTAAAAGGGGCCTTTTTCCGTCGACATGGAAGACAGGTCTGTTAGTTCTTCTAAAAAAGGGTGGAAAACCTCCGGAGTCACCATCAGCGTATCGTCCTATAGTTCTTCTAGATGAAGCCGGTAAGCTTTTCGAGCGTATCATTGCCGGCCGAATTTATAACCATTTGGAAACTATAGGACCGAACATACATGAGGCTCAATTCGGTTTCCGAAAAAACAGGTCAACGATCGATGCAATTGCGCAACTGCGAGGAGTGTGCGAGGAGCAGGTGTCACGGGGCAGAGTAGTTCTAGCGGTGTCGTTAGACATTGCGAACGCCTTCAATTCCTTACCCTGGGACTGTATCCTGGATGGCCTGCGCCACCACGGCTTACCGGCCCATATAAGAAGATGTGTAGCATCGTACCTTAACGGCCGTCGTGTCATCTTCCCGAAACAAAATAGCATAGGGAGCCACCTCATCAAGTGCGGCGTTCCACAAGGTTCGGTTCTTGGCCCCCTCCTTTGGAACATAGGTTACGATAGAGTGCTGCGAGGGGAACTGGTTCCGGGAGTGTCAACGATATGCTATGCAGACGACACCCTCGTGGTGCGCCTGCGGCTAAGTAAAAGCACACTTTTACAACCAGCGGGTTTAGTAGCAGTCACAACTGATTTTGGTGATGTCATTATGGGTCCTGTGTTTCCAATAAAATCTCTTAGCGTTGAAGATGGTAACTTGTGTGTGGGACTCTCACTTGCTGAAGCCATTCAACGGTTTTGGGAAGTCGAAGAGCCTCCCACAGCGGCTCGTGAAAATCCGGAGCACCAAGAATGTGAATTGTTTTTTCAGAATAACACTGGTCGTCTCCGTTCGGGTAGGTTTGTCACGAGGTTACCTTTTTTACCATCCCGACCACCTTTGGGTCACTCCAGGTCTTTAGCTGAGAAAAGGTTAACATCCATGGAGAGACGAATGAAAAGAGATTCTACTTTTCGTGCTAAGTATATAGAGTTTATGGACGAGTACTTTAAGCTCGGACATATGTCAGTTTCTGATTATGATTGGCGTACACAGGAGCACTACTTCATTCCACATCAGGCTGTGTTTAAAGGTGGTAAAATAAGAGTGGTTTTTGATGGCTCAGCGCCTACTTCCAATGGAGTTTCTTTAAATCAATGTTTGCATTCGGGCCCAAAGTTACATCGTGACATTGGTGATATTTTAACAAATTTTAGAAGACATCAGATTGTATTTGTTGCAGATATTAAAATGATGTTTAGGCAAACCGTAATTCATACTGATGACCGTTGCTATCAACTTATCTTGTGGCGTGAGAAGGAATCCGATCCAGTTACAGTATTTGAATTAAATACCAATACATACGGACTCAGATCAAGTCCTTATATTGCTATTCGTACATTGTTAGAATTGGCTGAGCGAGAACGTTTGCAATTTCCAAGAGCAGCTGATGTTTTGAATAGTGATGTTTTCGTTGATGACATTTGCACTGGAGCTGCAAATGAGAAAGAAGCCTTGATACTACGCGATGAGCTAATTGGGATTCTTAAGGCTGGTGGATATGAGTTAAGGAAATGGGTGTCTAACTCACAAGCTGTTCTTGCTGGTTTACCCGAGGATCATCAACAACATCCTTATATTTTTCAGAACGTGGACAACCCTGACGCTGTTGCAGTATTAGGTATTCAGTATCAACCGTTAGGTGATATATTTACCTTTCGAGTGCAAGACATAGATGTAATTAAATCTTGGACAAAGCGTGTAGTACTTTCAACTGTAGCCAGGATATACGATCCTAATGGATGGTTAGCTCCAGTTGTTTTTTGGGCAAAATGTTTTATACAAAAGCTTTGGTTACAAGGATTAACATGGGATGCCCCTTTAGTTGGTGAATTGTTAAGTGTTTGGGTTAGGTTTGTTTCGTCGCTTCCTGAAATTCAATTGATTAAAATTGATAGGTCTTTATTGCCACCAGGGAAATGCATAGTGGATATTCATGGTTTTTGTGATGCATCGGAAAGTGGTTATGCTGCTGCAGTTTATATTCGTTCTGTCAATCAATCTGGTGTTGTAACGGTTAAACTAGTTATGGCAAAGAGTAAGGTTGCACCGGTAAGAACACGCTTAACAATTCCTAAATTAGAGTTATCAGGTGCTGTTCTATTGACACGTTTGATAAACCATGTTAAATCCATTTTTGGCCAAAAAATGAATATTCAGAAGTGTTTTGCTTGGACTGATAGTCAGATAGTTCTTGCATGGCTGCAAGCGTCAGTTCATGTTTTGGAAGTATTTGTGGCCAATAGGGTTTGTCAAATTCAGCAATCTGTCGTGACCTTGGATTGGAGGCATGTACCGGGAGAATTTAATCCGGCAGACTGTGCATCTCGAGGTTGTGAGGCTCCAGTAATATTAGACCATCCCTTATGGTGGGCTCCAGGTTGGCTGTACCAACCCGAAAATTGTTGGCCTCGCATTAAAACGGAACTTGTTGAGCCTCTTCCGGGTTTAAGAGTTATTTCTCTTGTCGTTCAGGAATCGATAGAAAACTTAGACCCGTTACTCGCAAGGTTTAGTTCATTAGACAAATTGATTGGAGTGACCGCCTGGATTAGGAGGTTTATTTATAATTCAAGGAATCCAACAATTAAGAATATGTCAAATGTATTATCACCAGATGAAAGAAATGAATTCTTATTATTCTGGGTTCGTTATATCCAAGCTAAGCATTTTGAAACAGTCTTTGCTACTCTAAAAGGACAAGGTAAATTAAAGGGATCTGTTGCTCGGCTGAATCCATTTATTGATGATAAGGGTTTGTTACGCGTAGGTGGGAGATTACGCCATTCAGAATTACCTTATAATCATAAACATCCGCTTCTCCTTCCTAATCGAACTCCATTGGGAGATTTGATAATTACTGACAGACACGAAAAGAATGCACATGTTGGCTTAAATACACTTTTGGCTATTATTCATCAACAATTTTGGATTTTGTCAGCCAGGAGGGCTATTCGAAATGTTATTTTTAAGTGTATTCCTTGTTATCGACTTAAAGCATCCTTGACTCAACCACAAATGGGAGATTTGCCTCCAGATCGCATTACTGCTGCTAGACCCTTCTCTGGTGTAGGCACCGATTTTGCTGGGCCATTTTCCATCAAGGTTTCATCATTGCGAAACGCCAAGATCGTAAAAGGGTACCTCTGTGTCTTTGTCTGTCTTGTTACAAAATCCGTACACCTGGAGGTGGTGTCATCACTTAGTACTGAAGCTTTTATCGCTTGTTTGTCTCGTTTTGTTAGTCGTCGAGGATTACCAAACTTGATTCGCTCCGACTGTGGGACAAATTTTAAGGGCAGTGAACGTTACCTCGGAGAAGTTTATAAGTTTTTGACTGAAAACCAACTGCCTATCGAAAGTTCACTTTCTCGTCGTGGAATTAAATGGAAATTTAGTCCGGCTGGATATCCATCTTGGGGTGGAATATTTGAGGCTGTAGTGAAGGTGGCCAAAACACATATACGACGAATTATAGGAGAATCAGTTCTTACATATGAAGAACTAGCCACAGTCTTTTGTAACATTGAATCTGTTTTGAACTCACGACCACTTTGTCCTATATCTTCGGACCCAAATGATCTAGAAGCTTTAACTCCTGGACATTTTTTGATTGGGGCTCCTCTCAATGCGTTACCTGAATATCCATTTGTGGACACACCAATAAATCGGCTCTCACGTTTCCAACTGCTACAACAATTATCTCAGAGTTTTTGGAAACGTTTTAATATAGAATATCTCCATTTATTGCAGCAACGAGTTCGTTGGATAGATAAAACAGATCCGCCTAAGGTTGGGGACTTGGTTCTTATCAAAGAACCAAATATGCCACCATTATCTTGGAGACGCGGTCGCATTATTAAACTATTCCCGGGTGCAGATGGTACCCCACGAGTCGCCGAGGTCCGCGTTGGGGAATCGGTTTTAAAAAGAGCCGTGGCCTGCTTGTCACGTCTTCCAGTGGCATAACCTTTGCTACCAGCCTCTGGTTTTAGACTCAGTCATGTTAAGCCTGACTGGGACGGGGGACTGTTCGGTATAGAATCATTTTTAGTTTAAAAAATTAATTGAGGGCCATGAGGGTGGTCCTAAAAATATTTTCAACTCGGCTGATCCGCGCATTCGCATTGTGAACGTGTCGTGGTTGAACATTCGTTGCGTACAGTTAGATGCAATTTTATAGTGTTTTTTTGTGCATCTCTTGTCAATAGTTACGTCCTCCATTTAGACTATTATAGTGAGTGTTTTTGTGCGTATTCGTGAACTATTATTGTAAGGCAAGGTACAGCATCAGTCCTAACATTTCTTGTTCCCAAAACTAACAATCTATCCATCCTTACGGCTGACGTGTTTTTTTTTTGTGCCTTTCGCCCTAACAAGGAGCAACCTTGAGGTATGTACTCAGGACTTATTTTAGTATAAGATTACGTATCGACGGCCACCGAACCGTTCTTTGTGATACAACAATCATCTTATACTTCTTTTTGCAATCTTACTGCTAAACGATTTGCTGTTAAATGATTAGACAAGGAATTTTGACTTTATATTATTGTATTTATTACCCTACAAATACATTAAGCGTGGTTATTCTAAGGCCACAATTTTTGCATCACACTGGTTGAGAGGCCAGGCCATAATAATATTATTGATAACTTTTTTAAATGTGTTACATGATAAGTCCAGTTCCGCATATAAAGCTTTTTTTTAAATTTGAATGTTATTTAAATGATCCTTACCTTTGGGATAGATTTGCTCCGGATCAAATAATTTGTATGGCGCAAAACTTGACGTTTAAAAAGAGTGACGGAAATGTTTCTTATCAGTTCTTCTTTCCCACTCTACGCCCTTGACTTGTGAACTGGTATTAAATGTAAATTTAGAATCAATTTAACATCTTTTCTCATAGCTTACTATAAATTTAAGTTTGAGTTTATAGTTTAATAGACCTTCCGTTGTTTAAAAACGCTTAAGCCTAGCTTATTTCTCGCTTTTCTATCGACCACAATGAGTCACGTCAGTGAAAGTGACCGTCGATGACGTCATATGGCTCATATCCCGATACAAATGTCACAAGATTATTACCCTGCTATACAGTCTGTATAATCAATAAGAAGTGTAAAACCTAAGCGTGGATATTTATTTCGAAGGAATAGTGGAATATAATAAATAAATACATTTTAGAGAATTTAATTTTACTTATAGATATTCCTAACCATTTTTTTGTCATGCCCCACGTTAGCCTATCTATAATTCTTATGACCCCTATGGAACATACATAATTTTTAATATCTTAAATTGGATTGCTAAAAAATAAATCCAGATAATTTAAGATACTTAGATGATAGGATTATATTTAAATAATTTTTAAACGTAATGATTATTTTAAAAAATTTATAAATTTACAAACAAATCTTAGCAATCGATTTGCCCCCTGGACCCACTGGACGCTTTGGGAACAATGTTTTAGATAGTTGTGCATCAGACATCACTGTCTCATTGAACTTTCAAATGATTAGTCGTTTCAACTTTAAAAAAAACAAGTCTAGGTTACGAATTTATCGCATGGACAGCCATGGACACGTTTGAGCGCGTTTGAGATACGTCGGGTAACACTAAAAATGTATAGATAATGAAAAACGGCTTTATGTAGAATGTTACCAATAATTTTATTGTTTTTCGAAGTAAACAGTAAAAAAGTAGATGGAACCATTGAGATAGGCAGTGGGCCAATTCTTCCTTAGTAGTCTCTTCCATGGCATTTTCATACGCTTTCACCGCATCTTCAGGGCTCGTAAAGCGAATACCTCAAAGTTCTTAACATACGTGAACAAGTAGATTTATAAAAAGGACTATAACCATTTTCAGTGTTGGGCTCAGATTTCTGAACCTGTTTCATGATCATTTGTCGATCTAAATGTCAAGTAGGTGAAGTAGTTTCTGTGCCTGACAAGATCCGTCGACTTTTTGGATTTAAAGCCAGCTGGCCATCTTCAACATATTCTCTAAAGGCTCAGTCTAACGTAACTTAATCTACGATTAAAGTTTAGTAGTATTTTTCCATGTCTGCTTTCTAACCTTACACAATCAGTGCAAACGCTCAATTATGGAGATTAATTAGCTTGCTCTACATAGACAGTAATGTAATACAATCTTCTAGATTATTCTAACTTATAAGGTCTGTTATATTTAAAAAATGCTCTTTTATTGATTTATTATAATACTTCAGAGCAGAAATCTGACAATTCACATAATTTAAGAAAAAGGGCAACTGGCGTATTTATCGATTTCGAGCGAGTTCTTCCAGGCAACCACTGTTGGAGAAAAAAATTAAAAGCAAGCAAGAAGTGCATACATAAGACATAGTTATTTAAGCAACACTAATGGAACAAAACAAAGTAAAAAAAACTAATGTAAACAGTCACTAAGACAGTATTTAAAGTTCCTGCGTACAAAGTACACATATCAGAAGTGATACTTCTTTGTCAATTAATTATTACTAAGGTAAAACATCATATAATCACTCTATGTATTTTTATATCTATATTCACACTGTTTACACACAAAAAATCTGCGTATACTGCACAAGACGTTATGCGACAGAATTGCCATCTACAGTTCTATTATGTAACTCAATACGAATATATCAACTAATAGTTTGAATTTTTCCTCCATCTCCCTTTCTCACTCTCTCTCAATCACTCTGTTCCTTTTCTTCAACAAAAACGCTGCACATCTTCGTGACTCTCCGTAAAAAAATTTACCCACATGCACCTTAAGAAGATTCACATCAAAAAGGACGCATAAAAAAGACTTTATTTTTCGTGTGAACTTTTACATAAATTACGATAATTTTAGTTCAGTTTTACATCACTCACACCGAAAAAGGAAAAATAGAGAAGGAGCTAAGCTAATAGGGCCGGGGAGTGAATTCCATAGCCTCATAGCCGTAGAGACCTTACAGGATTCGCCAAGAAAGAAAGAGTTATATGATGGGATTTCAAGGATATAGTTTTAGAAAGAGAGTAAGCTATGGGAACGGGAAGGTGGTTTAAGCGCTATCCTCCTTTTCATTAACACTTACACTGCCAAGTGGCTCACGAGTTCGTTGCTGGCATTTTAAAATATTTTTTAATAGTTTAATGTCCTATATTTATAAATTAATAATATCATGTACAGAACTTCTTGAGCATTCATCAAGGGAGTGGGGGAAGTTTTCGCATCGTATCGCAGCGCGGGACACAAACGTCAACTAATTTACCAATCACGCAATCGACACGTCACTCCCAGTGATTTTAACTTTTGTTCAATATGTTTGCCGGTATCTGTAGTCAACTTTAATAAATAAACAGAAACCTATAAAGCGTCTTGGCTACACTTAATGAAGGAAGCTAAAATTTAGTAAATATTTATTGTATATGTAATATTTAATGTTGGCTGCTTTGACCAACTTTTTATTTAGAAAAAGCCTTGTGATTACATTAAGAATTGTGAAACTTTGGTCATACTTATTAAATAACAAAGTCAAGATTATTATAATTCATGGAGATTCAACAAGCGTAAAGTTACGACATTGTCTTTTAAATTCATAGGTACCTACTTCCGATGAAGGGTCCGAGGACAATGTTGTAAATTTAATGCACACTATGATACATAAGATATCATGTCAGTATATCAATATAATATCATAGTGCATGTTTTGCTTATAGCGAAATCCCCCTATCCTTTAACTTTGTGCAGCTATGCAAAGATGTTTTCGGCGGTTCATCAAACGGTGTTTTACTCCTATGTGACTATTTGTCACATGTCTATAAACTTTAAACCCGTATGAATGACATAATATTTAAGTCCATATTGCAAAATAAAACAATCAAAACGTGCGTGTTTTGCATGTCGCACTACACCTTCAAGTTCGCAGCTAAAATTAATTTGCTTTCTATATTTTGTAAGGTTATGTTGATAGTGTCATTCGAATAATTTTATACTTAGATTTTAATTTTAAACCATCGTTTGTGGTAAAATAGGATTTCAGGTAAGATTAGTGTTGTCCTCAACTGAAATCTGATGATCGCACTGTCCATTAGACGGTCTGATTACGCCTATTTCCTTGCTACAAACTACCGCACCGGTTTCCGATTCTAATAAATGTATATTTGCAACAAGTTAATCAGAGCCCGCACTGATAAGCAAGTCCCGGGGTGGAAAAATGAACTAAATTTGACAAATCAGCCATGTTGTGTCTGACATTACAAATGTCTGTGGCGCGTGGTAGAAGTGCAGTGCAATTTTATTAAACTTAGTAGTTAATAGTTATAGAAATATTGTTTACGATAAAGTCTTTATGTGAAATATTTTTGTGAAGCTGATAAAAATCTGGAAGCGTTCTGATCTCGCTAAATATTCGAGCTCGAGTTATACCCGTGACAGGCAAAATTTTAGGGTTGCTATTATATAGATTTTTACCCACACTCTATATTTCAATTTATTGTCAAACTTTTATTAATCTATAATTTAGAGATATTAATTGTGTTGGCAACATTTTGCTATACGCTAACTGCGTCGCGTCAAGCTTTGTTTGGTGGTGCTAACTCTATTTATAAATTTATCTACAACACAGAAATAACATCTACTGGAATATATAGTCATTGTAGCGCCATCTTTGTGAGATACAGAAATCATATCAAAACGTTTACATTCTACACTTAATTTAATTGTGATAATTAAAAATATTTATAGTATTAAATGAAATTATTTATTAAATGTGTATAAAAATAATAATAAATAATTTATTATTGATTTATATTGTATTGACATTGACATAATTTAGATAGCATGAAGACTTGTCATGTGTCATTTTCCATTTACATTTTACGCTGCCAATCGTATTCTGAAATTTCGTAAAACTGAAATTGCCTAACGCTGTGTAAGGTTAAAGTTTCGAAGTTTATTATATACAATAATAATTTAATAAACAAAGGTCACCGTGTTTGCAATTTTTGTACTCTTGGATGCCGCGAAAATTATGTATAAAGCATTATTGTGAGTGTTTTAATAAGTGTTCTGTGTTGCAAACAAATTTTGGATAAGATGAATTTTCCTAAAACTCCTAAAACCACTCCTATTACGGATGACTATGATATTTCCTCTACAGTCCTCGGCCTTGGAATCAACGGAAAGGTAGGTGTTATTCATTATTTTGCTATATATAATTTTTTCAGTCTTAATGTTTACAATGCATGACGTAAAGATCAAAAATATACCTACCTACCTAACGAAATCTTATGCCGCAACAATCGTAAAAAAACTTACAATGTCGTAAGGAATTACACATAATCTTTTCTTTTTTAGTAATTTGCAAAGTTTCTTATGACTCATGTCATAAGAAACTTTGCAGTAAACTAAAAAAATATGTGTCTGATTCATGTTCACTATTATAAATCCTTTTTATCATTAAATAATATTATAGAAACTGAACTATGTACATATTTTCATTAGTGATGCAATTATTAAAATTCAATAACAATCAGAGTATGCTATAACAAAATCATCTAGGCCTACTGAATTACTAGTCCGTTGTGTAAATGTAAGAAAAGAAGAAACAATAATTAACAAATAATAATAGCTAATAAAATAAATACATCTAGTGTAGGCATTCCAGTTAATAAGTCTACACCCTGTGCAAATGTTTGTTATGTAAATCAAATATCTATAAGTAGCTATTTTTCCTGCAGTGTACTTTTCACCTGAGCAGCTGCTTATCAGTTTCGTAATATTAACATTATAATACATTATCTAAAGATAACATGATAAATTGGTACTGTTTAGCCTATGAATGAAATTTGCGTGATGCACAGATGTGCCAGTTATTTGTGACAATTAATGCCATGTGTTTTTTTAGAAAAAGAATTGTTTTTCAAAAGATTCAACTGAATAGTATGTTCCAATACACTTTAAGAAAAAAGGATAACATTATAGTTATTAAAAAACCATTATGAACTAACCAAAACGAAACTATGAATATATACATTAATAGTCAAGTTCAATGACATGATAAAGTACTGACTCATTTGACAATGACTTTTATATATCACATATATGAAAATTACAATAATTTGTTCAAATTTGTGGCTATACATTTATAGTAGTGGTTATATAATTAGAAGCACTACCAACGGTCCTTGACAGTATGAATATTATATTTTTATATATGTATTTTTAATTATTAGAAAAACAATTTAAATCCCATTAAACAAGTGCAGTTTCTATATTGACAAACATTTAAATAACTTATATGAACAATAATGGTCAACTAATAAGAAACAACAACAAAGAAGTATTAAAACTATGCTGTTAAAGTATTAGTAATCAGTATTGTTATTCATTAAATGGCTACTATCCACAGCCTACAAATAATTATATTTAATATTTAATATGTACCTTATTTTCATTAAAATTGCTACTACATTGATTCAATGACTTTCATATATTTTTCTAGGGGGATTTTTAACAAATTGTGTGTTTAAAAATTGTTAAATTTGTTTGAAACTTTCTTTTTCTTTAAATCAGGACAATTTTCTAGCAAATCTCAAATGCACATATGCTATTCGCTAAGAAAACATTTGATTTTTGCCCATTTAGAACAACATAAAATTATGAATTGCCAATAAAATAATAGCAAAAGCCCAGAAAGAAATGTTATTCTTCAATTTTGAAAAAAGAATGAGCTATGGATGCATTTTTGGAAATGTTTCCAATTACACATCCGAACGGCCAGCAACAGATAATAAATTCCTACTTGTGTAAGACTCATTTTTATTTGAGTGGCTATATTATTGCATGATTTTTAATATTAAATTTGTATATATTTGTATGTTGAATTTATACTTTCTTTATTCATAAGAAGTGTTTTAATTATCAGACCACCCCTGTATTATCTGTGTTATATATAAGCATGCTTATCTTTAATGGATGTGTGGTTTGAATCTATAAGGTACTATTCTGATTTGAATTAATTTTTTGTATCTGTTTTAGCTAAACATGCAATGTATAAAGGATTTATGTATTTGATGTCTTAAATTGTAACTAGTTACGGTTAAATTCCTATAACTCCATGTTTCTAGTGGAACCAAGGGTAAGAGATAGTTACATGAAGGATCATTGTTATTTATTCAATCCATAAATCTTAATCTAATCTATAAGTTACCAATTCCACACCATAGATTCCAAACTACATGCCAAATCAGAAAGCTTAAGGCAAAACAGTCAAATGGAATAAATACATAATACATATTTTGAGATTAAAATGGCATAACAAAACTGAGTCACTTTATATGACGTCAGGTTATTATCAATCTAACGTGACGTCAGAAAGTAACGTATATGACGTCACAGAATGTTTTGAAAGCTGATTTAAAATCACCAAAATTCTTTGACCATAATTCTAGGTAAATTCTACAGTTTACCTTGTTAACCAATAATAATTATTATTATAGGTTTGTCAAGCCTAGGAGACACTAATACACTATTTGTCAAATTAGTTTTTAGAATAAAGACATCATAAGGCAATAAATAAGATGTTCTATATTAGCTGGACCATGCTAAAATTTAAACAAAACATAAGATTAATAATTTTTATTACTACTTATATACATATTTGTAACTCTATGTGTTTTATAAATGTATGTTTACAATTTACTTATAAGTTTATTATCATACTAATAGATATGTATATCAATATTAAGTAATACCAACTTCTACTAATTAAGATTATTTATACAATAAAGAAAGAAAGAAAGATGAGTCATATCCGATAACTTATATCAATTTTATAATAGCGTGGTAAGATGTAGGGCATTTTATGGGGTAAGTGGGAAAATATTTCTTATAATTAAGTAAGTGGCACAATTCAACATTTTCTTTTGTAGGTATGCTCCTTGATTAGCCACTCTTAGATACACAACCAAAGCATTATTAACTGTCACAGTATAAATGTATGGAAGTGCTATCATCTCACTCTCGTCTTTTACTCTACAAGTTTTTATAAGGGGATAATAGCTGGCAAATTTTTTCTAAGATTCTCAGAACCTTTTGAATGTAGGAAGCCTACTTTAGCTTTTTCTTTTTGTCAATTACCTTACTACAGAAGCGAAGTTTAAATGCTACCCACACATACTTTTTTAGTAAATAATGACATATTAATATTAATAGAATTAAATCTAAGTATAGTTTCTTGTACATTGGTATTGACAAAGCTGGAGACCGCAAAAAAGTTGCTCCTTCTGTTTTAACTACATACTCCACCCAAAAGACCAGCTCTTCACCTGGGGTTTGATGTCGGGTGTGAAATGCCTCTGATAGTGCTTTGGCTTTCATTTTATATCTGCAAAATATGAATATAGACTATCATATATCTATCATATATCTGCAATATATGAGATATGGACACAGCATGTGACTATGGACATTACCAGTGTTGGCTGTTGTATTTTATTAGCAATACTGTTTGTAATGCTTTCCAGTATTTTATATAATCTCCATTGTTGTTTAGGAAAATAATAGGGCCTTTTACAGCCATTCTACATTGACTTACTTTGGATTAGCGTTCATGGTATTTATCGCTGCTAGAAGATCAGATGCCAATCTGGTCTCACTTAAGTCCACTGATAAGCCATAGCCTTTATTCTTCAAGGTCACAGAGTTGACCATCTGGTCGCCACACACCGGTATACTTATGATTGGTACACCGAAATGTATGGCTTCTATCGTTGACAGCTGACCACCATGGCTGATGAAGAGTTTCAAGTTTGGGTGCGCTTAAATTGAAAAATACTATTATTGATGATTAATCATTAGTTTATATTATATGTAGATTTAATTATTTACCTAAAATACTCTGCTGTGGCGCCCATTTTACCAAGTGCACGTTACTTGGAATGTTATCCCAATCACTCTCATATTTCCATATTACAGTTTCGTTCAATTGTCCAAACATATTCATTATCGATGTTTTCATAAAGGCAGTCATGTCCATGCTTCGCAAATTTGAGCCCATGCTGAAGTATATAACCCCGTGTTTAGCGTTGTCCATGATTTTTTGGAATTCCTGTAGGTATTGGCAAAGTAATCTTAACTGTTATTTCTACAGAGCTATGTATGTGCTTATTGTCCTATTAACATACTTTAAAATGGGGGTAAATCGACGAAACTGTCGGAAGAAAGCCATAAGTGAGGAAGACTTCCTTGAACGAATTTTTATCATTTACTTGAAGCAACTAGAGAACACAAAAATAGAAGTCAACACATATCGTCGAACGAAGAAGAAGAACCCATCAAAAACTTATAGATATAGTTACATCGATCATGCCTATAAGTAAAGGCGTAATATTGCAACACATTAAAACCCCTAACTAACGAAGACCTAAAAATTTAACATGGTAATAGACCGCTGCAAAACTAGAAAAAAAAATCATCAAACACTAGACGGAAAACAAAATTCACATGAATAAGACAAAACCAAGAATTTTATCCAATAGTTGTGCCAACCAATAGAATATGTTAATAACTATGTATAGTTCGGAAAACAAGTCTCTTTCGACAAGAACAGCAGTGAAAACGAAGTCGATAGAAAAATAAATGCGCCAAAAATCGTAAAACACAAGAAGATAATTATGATCACAGGGCGCTATTTTTAAACGAATCTTTTTGTCTGTATTACTTGTTTTTCAACAGACTACGAACTCTCGCTTAAGCGGTTAAGCGAGGGGTCTAAATTTCTTAAGAAACGATGCTGTAGGGAAAAAAGGAAATGTGTTTATCAAACTTACCTTAGGTAGTGGTGGTATATATTCACTAATGTGATAACCGGCTATGCACTTAGCGTTGGGTGGCAGCTTGAAAGGTGTTCCAAGAGTAGGGTGCGTATTAAGGAACATTAGTGATGCGTTGTAGTGGGCATCTTCGTATGCAGGCAATACAACACCACGTTTCTCTGCCATTGCTCCAAATTGTTTGTAGTAACTGGCTTTTTCATTTGGAGTTATCCAGAGGCTGGAATTTGGATAGTTTTCTTTTATTAATTACATTAAAACCTTATAAGTAATCATACTTTAAGCATCATTTATTCCTTGAAACAGTCATCTATCTTCACGAAATGTACACACTTAAAATCCTCTAATGGAGTATAGGCTTCCTTCAATTGGCTCTTGATTATTTTTTCCCAATCTTCTCACCCAACGGCTTTAAGCTCTGCAGCCCTCTCTCTTCCTTTTCCCTGTTGGCTCTTTCT
The DNA here is from genome assembly GCF_905147795.1 of Pieris rapae. NCBI lineage: Eukaryota > Metazoa > Arthropoda > Insecta > Lepidoptera > Pieridae > Pieris > Pieris rapae. Next base: position 1,470,269 of record NC_059523.1, on the reverse strand, counting down.
ACCCTGATACCCTGTCTATCTGCCATTGTTCATACTAGCAGTGTGGCCCGCCCATTTCCACTCTTTGCAATGGGATATGGCAGTGACTATTGTTTTCTTTCATACATTTTCGCTATTTTATTTATTTTATACTCTTATGTTTTGTTATAAGTACCTTATAGGAAATATAAGAGTATAAATTGTATATATTATATGTCTCTCGTCTCTGATTTTAAGCAGAGAAAATGAATCATGATAGCATGGTTAATATGGCCGGAGCTGGAACGCTCTCTATTATCGTAGTCTAACTACCAGTTTAACACACTACTCTTAGGGTTAAAGTTATCAGCTCCTACGTCTAAGGAAGCCCAAGTGCCCAACCTACCTTTTAAAAATACATCTTTCTATGACACTGTAAAGTTCCTTTGCTCTATGCCAGAAGCTTAACGGTGGGACATTATTTGAGTACAGGTCAATGTAAACAGCTGGATTTGGAATTTCATCTATCAATTGCAGTATTTCCCAGTAGGTGTCAGTTGTTGCCAGCCAGATTAGATGAGTCTGGAGCAATGGAGCAATCCTGCAAAGAGAGAAAAAAATACGTTTATTTTGGAACATAAGATCATAAAGGTATCACTTATCCCACGTCATTAAATTCGAACCTGTAGGCATCCCTAATCATCGGATAAGGATGAAGCTTAGCTTAGCTTAGCTTTTACCCACCAGTCTCACTAGGGTAAAAGGTACACTAGCTGAGTTCACAAGAGTTGCTTGTTATGTCATTAGTTGTACGATTAGGTAGTTATGTTTATATTTTTAAATGTATGTAAGACATACACCGATAATTCTAAAATCTGGATAGTTCTATCGTAGTAGTTGTTATTGTCAAGAGAGAATAATTTTGTTCCAAATCAACTAACTTTAAGCGTCTGATAAAAGATCACCTAATATGTTGATGCATTTTTTTTTTAATATTTATATAATAGACCATAACGACTCTTTGATCTTTACTTTTTGGTCCTTTTGTATTAATACTCGCAGGTATTTGACTTATATAATAAAAATATAATATCATTGTAGTAACATACCCCATGATGTAATCCGAGTAGACCCAATCTGCGATGACAGCGTCGAACCTCTCATTTGGGTCGCTCAAGAGTTCTATAACTTCTGGTTGATCTAATGTTCGTCTGTGGGATTCATAAGCGAAGAAAAGTGCGTCCCTGGAGCCAAGCTTTCGTGTTATTTGTGATGCGATTGTGTAGCCCTCATCTGAACAAGTAATAATCATTGATTAATAGACTTGAATATTAAACCCGCTTTAAATAGCTGTTAACTGAAATCGAATAAATGCGAATCCATCCGGAAAATTGTTTGAACGAACGAATTTGCACACGAAACAACGAAGAAAAGGTTCCTTTCCTTCTTCCTATGAATAATATATAAGCATAGAATATTCTCGTGATATTTCACATACAAGGCAAGTGTCTGATGTTAACGTTAGGAGGTGTCACCCACCGCCGTTACTATTCCTAGGGACACTAAGCGAAAACAAAAATTCATAGGCACGAGACGCTAGGTGTGACTTAACTACAATATGTTTTAGATTGATGACATATAGAATTCTAAAGATTATCAATAAACCCCTGTAGGAGAAGGAAATTCATACGAAACCAGAAACGGGGCGACGATTGATAGCTGAATCGTACCAGCGAGTTTGGTAACGCCTTTAGAGGTAGGCCAGAAAGCCTACCAAAGAGGTAGAACAGAAACCCTGAGTGAGCAAAATGTACATGTAATGCCTTGTACACGAAGACCAAGACTTATTTTGGGCTGCAGATCCAATATGCACGTTTTAAATAAATTCATTATATTTTGAAATAAAATACTTACTGTTGTTCAATGTAGCTAATTTTGCTTGTCGAACAACTTCTGATACATCGATCACTCTTGTGTAATTTGGATTAAGGGTTTCCCTAGGGAATGAGGTTATATGCACCACCTGGAAATCAAATTTAAGAGGCTGTAATGCATTACGAGTAATCGACAAACAACAGTTTCTCTTTCAATCAAATTTTATTTACGCTGTGGTAAAAAGAGACAGAACGATGTTTAAGAAATAAGGCTGATTCAGCTTGTATGAATATGTATGTTGCTTGTATGTTATGTCCAGTTTATCTTTATCTCCATATACTTAAAAAAAAATGTTTTCACTAAGAAAATTTGTTGATAATAATTATTCTGTAACAATAAGTCGCAAGAACTCAGGGTTCTTAATGGGTATTGCCCACCCGGTTCTGTGACTTCACCGAGATCAACACCAGACGAAGCAAGTGTCAAGACTACACACTAACTTCTAGGGAAAGAAAAAGTTACCTCATGACCAGCTTTCAGTAGATGGTCCACTGCAGCATACCCCAATAAGCTGTGACTTTTTGATGAAATAGGAAAGAAGACTAGAATCCGGAAAGCGTCATTAAATTTCAATATCCCAACAATGAATGCTAGAAGTAAACTGTGTCGCATCTGAGAAGAATAAATTATATTATTTGGATAATTGCTGGTACAAATACTTGACCTGTGTCCTAGCTTCAGCATGCGACTCCCAACCTTGATATCGTGGTTTCGTTCCCCGGCTGTGCATCAATGGACTTTCTATGATTGCATTTGACATTCGCTCGAAAAGTTTTTTTAATGTAATAGGAGACAAACGGGCAGGTGACCTGATGTTAAGTGTTACCGCCCCACATGGACGCTACCATTGCCAAAGGCTCGCAAGTGCGTTGCCGGCCTTTTTAGAATTGGTATGTTTTTTTTCGAAATACCCTAAGTTGAATGGTAGCTTACGGCATGTGTCAGGCGCAGGAGGTTGACTTGACTGACGTGCCTATTAGACTGACAGACGATGAAACAGATACAGAAATCTGAAACCTGAAGAGGTTTTAGCGCCACTGATTTATTTTTTTATTATAAACATATTATACAAGCGTCATGGTCGAATTGAGTTTGGAAATTGCTAATGCGTTGGAACCTTGTCACATCCAAATATAATGCTAAGAAAAATATTAATTTGTAGTTTAATTTCAGTTTTCTTTTTTTTTATGTAATCTGTATTGGCTTTAGTATATTGTCCAAGGCTATCAAACTATTTTACGACCTTCCCAGAAGTTATAGACCACTGCCGTGTAAGCTCTCAAGGGAAGGTTGATTAAATTTTGAATGCAATGTGCCTTTATTTAGCGTGGGAGAGAAATAAGACCATACATATTTAATATGGCTGTGCGTTTTTCTAATAATTAATCAATGTACCGCTTTCTTTGCAATGAAACGTTTTATTGTTTTTATTATTATTCAGTGGTTTCTTTTATTAGAAATTTATATAGCAGTAAAAGTATAACCAGAAAGACTACAAAATTAATTTACTAACCTTAAAATTTTCAAGTGTTCTTTCGAAGAATGTTACCGTTTCAAAAACAACTACATTAATGAATATATGTTAAATAACTTAATTACATAACTCATCAATATAACCATTATGTATGGGACGTTGTTATTTATACAGTGTGTTTAAAAATAACTATGATAAGGAATTTTTAAGCAAATACTAAAACTTGTCACTGAAATGTAATCGGTTTTCTATGAGTCATCATTTTTATGATAAATATTTTTCCTCCTTATATGTGTGATAGCAGATCTAAATACAACGTAGTTATGATGAGGTAGATCAGGCACCGAATGTTTTTTTACAGAACATTGACACCGCCGCCCATGGACACTCAATGCCGGAGGGCTCACGAGTGCGTTGCCGGCCTTTTAAGAATTCGCACTTGCCAGAATTGATAGTTTTCATGAGCACTGAGTGTCAAGTAACCTTTAGGCCTATAAAAAAATTGTGCATTGAAATCGTCAAACTATCTAAATATTCGCATAGTTTAGTTTGGTTTTAAGATCTGTGTATTTGAACATGATTTGTCGTCATTTATTTTATTTTTCTCCAGTTTTGTGATGTAAATTAAGTGTTATAACTGAAGGTTTTATTTAAATGTGTAGTGTAATTATAACAATTATAATATATTTAAAATTAAAACTTTTTCGATTATCTTAATTTTACAATTTATTTTGAATCATTTAATTTAGTACAAATCTCTAGCTACACACGGCAATTGTGAGTGAGTATAAGTTTGACAAGGTTCTATCATTTTTTTTACGCATACAGATTAATTTAGTACTAAATGTAATATAACGCGTTAGAATAAAACACTTTTTTACGGATTATAGTTATGTATTATTGTATTTAAACTTATAATTATTTGGACATCATTTTAAATTTAAACCGACGTTTCGCGTGCTTTACAGCGTGCGTGGTCACGGTGACCATACAATAATACATAACTATAATCCGTAATAAAAGTGTTTTATTAAATGTGTAAAAGTTATGTTAATAAAAGACAATACAACGCGTTAGAAGTTATATTTCTCTGGTGTCACAAAATTTTATCTTTCGCCTTATTCTACATTTGAAGAAAAAACGACACAAGAAAAACCTGAAAAGTTCACTATAGATAACTTCAGAGTGTCGGTTTTTTGTGACAGTGTGCGTGCGCATCTTAAAAATTTACTCTCATAATTTTTCCTTAAAATGCCAAAATAAATATAGCTTCAAATTTTACAATTTTGACTACAGCTAACTTCGGGGCGTCGGTTATTAGTGACGGTGTGTGCGCGAATCGTCAAAAAATACTAATCCTTATTTTTCCCTATAGCACCAAAAGAAGTATAACTTCAAAATATATGTGACGCGTTTACATTACAATAGATTTATATTAATTAGTCTGACTAGATGTACATTATTTTTTTGTTGATTTCTAGAAGTTTCTGTGAAACAATTGACAGTCGCTTTAATTAAAAATATAATTTTGAACACCTTTTTAAATATAACGTCATTCAAGGCCTTGATTGTCATTTGCGAACACCTAGATCAACATAACAATTATTATAATCGTTACTATACGAGCCAAGGCTGTACATTTTGCGCACTTGTGCCCAAATTCAATAACCTATCCCAATCCATTTTTGACCATCTGAGATAGACGTCTTAATCCAAATCAATATTTTATCAAAAAAGTGTGCGAATAACCAATCGACGGATTGAAATAGCCATCTGTCGATACAAGCTATCCATGGTAGGTCGGATCGGTGTATGTGGATAGACCTTTGTATGAAAATGTCAGTTCATATCAACTGTGCGATAACCTATCTAAAATTTCAACTTACATCAGCTTTTAAAAAAATTAAAAAGCTATTTATAGTTTAAACATAGACATGTATATTTATTATTGATTGTACGGTTTTATTTCCTTTATATGGTTTATATTGATTATCAAATATGAGTGTAAAGAGCGCAGAGATTGCATTCTATGTTTAGTTATAGGGATGCTGATAGGAGATCGATCGGCTGTCACGGTCTTACGGTAGATTTTGGATTGATTATTGGGTTCGGGCGTTCGTCTTTCTTAGTTTTATAAGTGTGGCGAATTCCTTAATCGTAGGAGTTACGCCCCGAGAGTATAGTCAGACGCAAGCACTCTCATCAACTGTTACATTGCAGTCATTCGTTACATAGTAAATTAACATTTTATTATTTCATATTCTATTTTTGTACGCGAGTGGTAAGTATAGAGTAAAAATAAAATACTCTGTCATTTCATCACGATGACAAAGCAACGGTACATTTAAAATTAATATTGACGTTTATTGGAAATATGATTTATTAGATTTGATTTTCGTATAATTTCCACTATTTTTGATCAATTTGACACGATAATCAAAACACCATTCAGAGCAGTTCTAGTTATTATTTATAACTGTATCAGATAATGAATTCTAAAAAATAAATTAAATAAAAACAATTTTTTCTTAATTGATCAGCCCCCACCGAATATATCAAGCGCTCTCAAGATATCGATAATACACAATTTAATATATTTACGTACTAATTTACGTGGATACTTTTTATGAAACAATTGACGTAGATATTTTTTTACACTTATAGGCGGTCGTTTACATAGGTTTTGTTTTTTATCTTTAACCTTGGTTCACATGATGACAAATCGATTATCGGGGTTAACTGACGTGTAAGTTACCCGTTTTAACTTGTCTGTCCACAACGTTAAAAAAAATACAGGACACGAAATTTTTGTTATATATATATTTTTTGTTAAATCTTTGTAAATGCAACATTTTTGTATTGTCTTTTATTAACATTTAAAGAAAACACTTTTTTAACGGATTAAAGTTTTGTACATATGTATATGTAACACCTTTATCTTCTGTCACCGTGACCACGCACGCTGTAAAGCACGCGAAACGTCGGTAAAATTTACAATTATGTTTAAATAATTATAAGTTTACAATAATACATAACTTTAATCCGTTAAAAAAGTGTTTTCTTTAAATGCAAGATTTTTGTTCTATATCCCATTGTATATGTTGCCTTATGTTCTCGATCTCCAACAGTCTGTGACTGATTTGGGTATACGTCCCATGAGCAATGGAGCGTTATATCCCTGACATTTTAATAATCTAAAAATAGGGCTACGACATTTGTAGGGCGGAATAATTTACAATGATAGGCTTACAGGCTGGAAAATTACAAATAAGTATGGCACAGGCACTGTATTACCTGTATTAGCAAGTGGTATTATCGATAAATAAATAAAAATGAAATAGAACAAAGGCTATATATATATTCTAAGGCTATATGAAACTTTTTATTATACAAAATGTGTCGTTACACCGTCATTGTAAATAGTGGATTGCGTAAAACGTTTTGCTATCTGTTTCGAGTTATCGGTGTTTAAACATATATGTATGTTATCAGTTGTAGCGAATACAACTGATCGTAAGGGTGATCACTTCATGATAAAAAATGTATATTCAGATACTTAGGAAATATACAGACAGGACCGTTTACGATGACCGAACGCCATCGGCTGTTACGACTATCAGTTTTTACGACCAAATATGAGTAGTCCCTTCGAAGGTTTATGACATGTTCCTTTGAAAAATTGTAATGTAGAGAGAGGCTAAAACTTGCTGAGTTTCTTGCCCGTTCTTAGAACAAGGCCTACTGGTGGTTTTGCGAACGGATGGCGTAGTCTTGCTCTTCGAAGACGCATCTAAACTGAATAAACGTATTTTGATGTCGTTTTAGTAGATTTTGGCTGTATATTAATAACATTGTAATGATTACTTCTAAGCTAACATAATTTTGGATGCTGGATTTAATTTTTATTTAAAAAGATGTCGTCAAGTTTCGTCAAGTTTTTACATGTTAACTATCATTCTTATTACACATATTTTACATATTATGTAACGATCAAATGATCGATGAAATGAGAAATAAACTTAGGCCATTACTACGATAAGACAGGCAAAGACTATATTTTATAAGCCTCGTGATCGTCGATTAGACAATCTTAGTATAATTAGATTAGATTAGACCTATGGGATATGTGGACAGCGAAGGCCTAGAATATTAGCGATACCAAGGGACTGAACCAGTCTGTTGCAGACAGCTCCCCGTTATCAAAGATGTTGAACCTACTGAATGCTGTTTTCGAAATTATCGACATAATATATATATGTTGGCAGAGTGAATTCACAGTAGCGATATTGTGTATATTATGTATTTAATATTACAGATACCGGCAAACTAATTATTTATTATTTTCTCGAATTCAGTTTTGTTGTTATTAAAAACCTAATACAATGGAATTCAGACGAGACCTTTAATTTTGGTCAATATCTATATAGTTTTGACTGTATTTACATAAATATAATATTTTAATTTTTCGTTTCGGAGGCATAAAACATTTTCATCATAGAGACATGTCGCACAGTCGGGTTACTGAATAAAGTGTAGGTACAGTATCAGTTCAGTTAAATGATTTACATTCAGTAACGCAGGAAAAAAAGCAATTTTGTAATTATAAAAATGAATAAGGCCTTAGTTTATAATTGAAGTACTATAACTAAGTCTAACAAGCCTACATTTTATTTAAATATTTACAGTGACAACCTTCAAATAGATAAAGCAAGAAATTAATTAAAAATAATTTTACTGTATTTGATATTTTGTTAACGATAACAATATTGGTGATTTACACCAAAGAGTGGCAAAGTTGAGAAAAACAAGAGACTTACAGAGCACGAAACATATTTTTCTGAACCGCCAAAATATTAATATTATCGATTAATTACATCCTTTGTATACAAGTATTGTATACAATTCTTGTTACATATATGTAACGAGAATACTTGTGAAATTTTCTAGAAGCATATACATGACGTAAATTATTCTGTTTTGCTTTATATCAAATGATTCAAGGATCTTAGCGTTAAATCATTTTCAAAGAAACCCAATTTCTCGCGAAATCAAATGTTTACAAATCTATTTCAAACATTGCATCTGTAATATGAGTCATTTAAACTCTTTGGGCGATTCGTTCGTTCATTCGATCGGACCTCACATTTCTGAATATGTTTCATCATGATTTGTCAATCTAAGAGGCAAGTTTGCCAGACCCACGTTTTTTCCACTGTTCAAGCGAATCCCTGAGGTCTTAGGTTCGATCCCCGACTGTGCACCAATGGATTCTTTCTATGAGCGAATTTAACAGCGCTCGAACGATGAAGGAAAACATCGTGACGAAACCAAAAAGTTAAGGGAGTGCGTCTGGCACAGAGGGCTGATCACCTACTTGCCTATTAGAATAGCAAATGATCATGAAACAGATACAGAAATCTGAGGCCCGGACCTAAAAAGGTTGTAGCGCCATTGATTTTTTTACATATCGATTACTATAAGATCTGTATTGTGATTCAGACATTACATAAAATCCATTTCGCATACTATTTTATCATAGTTTAAACAATCAGTATTTTGATACCGTTTCTGCTTGACAAATGAGCTGTCAAGCTATTTTCATCTTGCGGAGTTACTAATTGTACGCGTACACGAGTAATTGGTTTATTATAAACTCAAAAAAATTCATTCCATACGGGTCAGCCGTACCGCCGTTCAGTGACATACACGTACAGTAGAAATATATATATATATACAGGATGTCCCAAAAGTCGACGTCAAGACGAAACTTTCTCATAGGTAATGCCACACCAGTTATCAGAAAAATTAAAAAAAAAAATAAGTCATGTATTTTTGAAGTTATGGATATTTTTTTGTTTTTTCATTCCTGTTGTTACAAATATTTACTTTTTGCCAATTTTTTTTCTCTTACGTCATCCCGAATAGTGTTTTATGTAACCTATGATCCTAAACTCTGTGCTGATCACTCTACCTTTTAGGAAAATGTCATTTTATACCGTACCAAGTTTTCAAAATTAATTTTCGCACTACTTCAACTGATCGTCCTGAAAAAAAAATTTACTACTCCAGTTTGGCAAGTAGCTTTAAAAGTTAGCGCATTTAATAAGGATTCTACAGTGGTATCGTGGCGTCCTGCCAGTTTGCCCACTATTCTAGAAACAAACATATCTGTATCGGATGTCCAGAACTAAGGCACTACGTACGTTAATTGAATAATATTTATTCCAGGTTGTTGAATGCAAGGAAAAGAAAACTGGTATGCGCCGGGCATTGAAGGTGTTACATGACAGCCCGAAAGCCAGGCGAGAGGTTGATCTCCATTGGACTGGAAGTGGGTGTATGCATATCGTAGAAGTAAGTAGAAGCGTGGTGCTGCTACCCTCAATTACTATATTTGCTTTAACATGATGGAGGAGCGTGGATATGTTCAGATATATGTTAAATGAAGACATTGTTAAAGCTGGGTAACAACTATAATAAATAATAATCAAAACATCAATAAAACTGAAATGTTGACTATAGCTAACTTCAGGGTGTCGGTTTTTAGTGACGGTGTGCGCGCGCATAATAAAAAATTATTCTTGTCATTTTTTCCTAACGTGCCAAACGAAGTATGTATAACTTCAACAAAAAACTAACTTGACTTATTGATATATATAGATATAAAGAACATATTTTAAAGAACGACTATATTAGCTGATGACCCCATTTAACCCCTACTTGCGTTAGATCCACGACTTTATGTGCATCCTGTATATAGATGAATACAATCCTCACACAGATTTGTAGCGGTGGGTAAGACAAGAAGATGGTTGCATCTTTTCAAATTAGCTATTGGTTTCAGATCATTGATGCATACGATAATACGTATGGTGGGAAACGGTGTCTGCTAGTAGTGATGGAATGTATGGATGGAGGGGAACTGTTCCAGAGAATCCAGGATAATCGGGAAGGAGCATTTACAGAGAGGCAGGCAGCTGAGGTAAAGATGTACAGTGTACACTCTTTATAACGTTATTCGTTATAAAGAGTATAGAGTTTAGAACTCTATGAGTGTAGAATATATAATTTGGTTAGTTTAACACAAAACCCAAACATTAATTCACTCTTTTTAACGGTTCTCTCAATTACGAAGAAATATTTTCATATTTAGACATCAATAACAATACTTTAGCGTAATGGTTTTTATAATCAGATTACAAAACCAACTTATTGATGTGCCGAAATTTCTAAAAAGGCACGTGAGATCATAAGCAGCCTGGGTTATTGTTAATTGCATTAACACGTGTGACATTATTCTTAGATTACATTGCCTGTAGGAAATTTTGTTTCCAGTTACTAAACGCATCATTGTCACCTGTCTATTATATATATACCTTTTTTGTAATTGATTAAAAGTTGGTTTTCCCTGTCCCTCTATAACGAAACTCTTAATAACGTTGTGATCAGTTCTTAGAAATTCGTTATCAAGAGTTTAGACTGTAATTGAATTTTGAAAGACGGTAACCTAAATTCCTGCCAGCTGTAACTCTCTCTGATAAATTTTGGTAGATCTGTGGTTTCTTTACAACGGTGTATAATTTTGAAGACGACGAGTCTGTGACTCGATTAGTCCATCTCGTTGGAACGTTACGCAATCTTTTGGCCGGCACGCACCAACTAAAACCGGTGTCCATGGGCTGCGATGAAAGTATGCTGCTCTTTTTGGCCTGTAGACAATTAGAATCTGATATTTAGGCCTTGGTGAGCCTATGCGATTGCTTGTGTGATTTACAGTTTCATTACTTAATTTAAAAAATAATATGGTTGATAAACCCTACTGAGTATCTTGGCTGTACATAAATCTCAGCTGGTAATTCGATATACCGCTAATTAAATTATTATCATTGTTTTCTATATCGAAAGATTTTGCTTTAAATTGGTTGTATGTCTATCCGGCTGTGCTGTATCCAGGATGTCGTAAGCTGTATCCAGGATACTCTGACGACGTTCTGATGACGTTCGCGTGTCATACATACTAAAAGCAGATCAGACTAAGACTTGCATCATCAGTGGTGTGTCCTACTCCAAGCAGTGGATTCTTAACAATTGTAGGTTCGAAATCCAACTGCGTATCCTTGCGCCTTTACGCCATAACACCACCTGCCATTTCCGGTTCGTGTGTCATAGTCAAAATCTAACTGTCATCCTATTTTGAATTACTCCAATTTGCCGTACACTGTAGTATTATGTATGTGATTGTAAAGCAATTTTGACATTTCAGCCGCAGCCGCAGCCTATTTTAATTTAAAATAAATTCTTTTCAGATTATGCACTCTATATGCGTAGCAGTACGCTACCTACACGACGCGAATATTGCACATCGGGACATCAAACCCGAGAACCTGCTCTACACAACCACAGAGCCGAACGCCATACTGAAACTCACGGATTTTGGCTTCGCGAAACAAACGACGAATCACACAGACACATTACAAACACCTTGTTATACACCATACTATGTTGCGCCGGAGGTATGTTAAGACGAATATGATAAGGCTAATTTAAAGTAACTATATCAAATCAAATCAAAATTCATTTATTCAATTTAGATGCGTCTTAGGGCGTGCTTATGAATGTCAAAAACATTTACAAAATTCGCGAAAGAGCAAAACTACGCCATCCGTTCGCAAAACTACCAGGAGGTCTTGTTCTTAGAAGAACGGGCAAGAAACTCAGCCAGTTTTACCCTCCCTCTGCATAACAATAATTCAAAGGAAAATGTATACTTAAACTTGCATAAACTCTTACATAACATATGACTCTATGTCAAAAACTACTTAGTATATCTTTGACATAACAGAAAAGGTCTGAATTTTATATACCTTTAAATTACTTACAAAATAAATTATTAATAGGCAAAGCGATGATACGCTCTCGGTTTTTAGATCTATACTCTGAATTTAATTCCGTAGAATTCTGACAGCTATCATTTTTTGACATGTCAGAGATGGCCAATTTCTTTTTCAAATTATTTTCAATTTCAATACGAATCTGAGCAACTAAGTCTATACATTTTATTTGTTAGTTGTTATTTTTAAGTACGGTACTTCATATTAAAAGTGGTTAGACGGCGGGTGATAATTACTTCCCCATTACAAACAGTAAAAAACACAAATGTTAAGATAACATTTAATTTTTAAAAAATAAAATAAACTAATTAAAGTAAATTCGATATATTGTTCGTTTTATTATTATTTTAATTTGTATTAGGTAGCTCGAGTAAATAAATATTTAGATTTTTGAGATAAAACATAAAAAATCGTAGCATTTTATTTTTATAGCCCGCATATGAGTCAAATTCGTCCCTTTTTCGGTGGAGAACTTTTTTAGTAGCAACACTTATGAAATGTTACAATTCTACGGAATTAAAAATCTGAGTTTAGGTTCCTCGCGATGTTATGTAATGATATCTGTATATGGTTCGGATACACGGCCTAAGAGTTGAAAATCGCTTATAGATCAAACGGCCGCCCACCAATGGCGCTAGAATTTTTGTTCTTGTCTTCAGATTTCTGACATCGTAATATATTTTAAGATGTGTGTGTGTGTTTAATGTGTTTGTTAAATGCAAACAGAGTCCATTGGTGTACAAATAGAGTTCTATGAAACTACTAGGAGACTTCTCTTACCGCCTCAAAATTTTCAGGTCCTGGGTCCAGAGAAATACGACAAATCGTGCGACATTTGGTCGTTAGGCGTAGTGATGTATATATTACTGTGCGGGTTCCCACCTTTCTACTCGAATCATGGTCTTGCCATTTCACCAGGAATGAAAAAGGTAACTAACTAAGTACTATAATCTTATTGACATAGACAATACATATACATATGTTACAGATGCAAAATTTATAAACAACGTAATTTTGTTCACACATATAATATTATTTTGATTAATATAGATTAAGTGATTTTACTGTAACATTTTTTTCTTCCTTATTCACAAGGATCATCGGTCATTCTTATGTCATTTTATGTTTCCGATAAATTTACGAAACACACGACGAAATACAAACGACACTTACGAAATTTACATACCTGCTTGAAAGCCTAAACTAAAGTATCACACTAAAACACATTTTTTTAATATGGGTCAAACTTATTGAATAAAAGAAACCGTGGCGCTACAACCTTTTTAGTTCTGGGCCTCAGATTTCAGTGATGAAATAACAGTAAAAAAAGTGTAAGAGAGACACTTTTTAATATATTAATTCAGGTAGACGTATTATATTTTTGTAGGAATTCTCGAAAATGCATTTCCTTTTCATGCATAGACAATGTACTTATGGGTAATATGTGTAAATAAGTACTGGGGGTCTAGTCAAGACGGCTTAACAGTAGTGTGTGTAGAAAGTCGAAAACTAAATTTGTATTTACGTATAACTAAAACTGTTAACGTAATCACCAAATAATAAAATCATAGAACCGCCCCCTCCCCCCTATAGTGCTAACGTAATACTGGAACTGCCCCAAATCGATCAAAACTGACATTATAATATAGCACCAATTTATAGTCTGTGAATTGAGCTCTGTTTTGATTTGTCTATGAAATATTTTCAGCGGATAAGACTAGGTCAGTACGACTTTCCGGAGCCTGAATGGTCGAACGTGTCTTCAGACGCCAAGAACCTTATACGAGGAATGTTGTCTGTGGACCCGGCAAAGCGGCTGACAATACAACAGGTAACTTTATTATATTTCTTGTATAATTTTGTGTATATGTGTCAGTAAAGTAGTTAGCGAGTTAATTAAATCTCTAGACAGTTAATTAAAAATCGATATTTAATGAAGTCAAAGCGTCTGACTATACAACAGGTAAGTTTATTATATTTCTTGTATAATTTTATGTATATGTGTCAGTAAAGTAGTTAGCGAGTTAATTGAATCTCTAGACAGTTAATTAAAGATCGATATTTAATGAAGTCAAAGCGGCTGACAATACAACAGGTAAGTTTATTATATTTCTTGTATAATTTTATGTATATGTGTCAGTAAAGTAGTTAGCGAGTTAATTGAATCTCTAGACAGTTAATTAAAGATCGATATTTAATTAAGGCTAAAGTTCCGTCAGTCAAGTGAACGAAACGTTTAACGAGTTTCCTAAACGTTCCTAGGCAACAAGACTAACCTAACCTCACCATTTACAAGAAAACAAAACACGGAATTTCCACAAAGTCGACTCGGCTATAATTATTTCGTCTGTTATTGTCATATAGTCGATAACATGTTTACAATTTCACCAAAGACCACAATTTGAAACAAAAACCACTCACATAACAAACCTACGTTGCCTAACGTTTGTCAAAAGAAAGCCCGCCATCTTGTTTTACATTATTAATCAACACGCTGGCTTTCGATCAGACAGATAGTTAAACGTTTTCGTCGTTGCTTTATTTAAATAAATCTAAAGGGTATACTTGGAGAGTATTAGGGGTTAGAATAAACTGTGTTTTATGTTATTTTAATTAATTTTGTATTGTATATATTGTAGTCTAATTTGTTGTAAGTTTAGCCATGTCTGTAATTAATAAATAAATAAAATAAATCTTTAATTAACTGTCTAGAGATTCAATTAACTATCTGATTTAACTACTTTACTCCGACACATACATGTTGTTTTAGAACTTATTAATTAAAATGTCAAAATAAAGGTACTTTATAATGTCACTATCGCAGTTGACAGTTATCACAGACCCTAAACAAATGCAATAGACCAATATTGACAAAATTAAACTAGAAACGTTCTTTAAGTAGTAGATATTAATAAATTCTTAGTATTATTTGTTGCTTTTTTTAAATTTTGCAGTTTTTAATTTTATTCTTTTGTTTTTCTTTTAAATGTCACTTTGTCTTTTAATGCTTGTTTTCTGTTTTTTTTTAATCTGTGTAATCTGTTTTGGCTCTGTGTATTGTATTTGTGTTTTGTATAATAATATGTGTTAAGTAGCTGTTGGGTTACTTATTATTAAATAAATAAATATAATAAATAAATATAATAAATAAATTAAATTAATTATATAAAAATTTCAGGTGATGGCCAGCCCTTGGGTCCGTCAGTACACCCAAGTGCCCCAAACTCCACTGTACACGGACTCAGTACTGCGGGACACGAATGAGGCATGGGCCGAAGTGCAGGACGAGATGACCAGGTCGTTGGCCACGATGCGAGTCGATTATGACCAGGTAATAGTTATCGTTTAATATCGTCCAAAAATTATTTATTTTTATTTATTTATTTATTTAGTTGGAAACTTATTCTTAAATTTTTTTTATTCATTTAACAACTATATGATCAGATAAGTCTAGCTGTACATGGTATGATGTGCTTATTATGCACTGTTTAACCGATATCAGAAAAACTTGGAAGTATTATTAGGATTTGGACTTAAGGTACATCAAGAAAAGAGCGTATTAATTATAAAAAGGCCGGCAATGCACTCTTAATGCCAGAATTGAGTGTCCATGGGCGGTATCACTTAACATCAGGGGAGCCTCTAACCCCGTTTGCCCCTGTCCATCGCGCACAAACACCGTGACAGGAGATTTATATATATTAAGATGTACTATTAGGAGGACAAGAGGAGCTGAGCTTGTACCGCCCCTTTATATATATATATATATTATATTAATATTTGTTATGAACGTGTGTATGTCACTGAACTTCTCTTCGGCTGGACCGATTTGAATGTTTTTTGAATATGTTTGGGTTGCGCCGTGGATGGTTTAGATTCACAAATCAGGCTGGCAGATGGCGCTGCAATTGCTATAAAGGTTATTTAATTGTAGAGCTCCTGGCGCGTAACCAAACGATCTGGGTTCGATTCCCAGTCTGAGCCGTCCATTATTAATGAGTATATTATTTTACCAGATACCTGTGCCGGCAAATATCTTCTAGCTTATATATAAAATATAATTAGGCAATTATTAATTAGTTATATCTATTTTCAGGTGCAAATAAAATCCTTGGAGCAAAGCAATAACTCACTACTCAACAAGCGGAGGAATAAAGTTGGTGCCTAAAAGTACTTATATGACGCAAAAATTACTATATATTTCTGTCTCCCTCACATTGTATCCATATGAAGGAGAGAATACTAGGTATTTATTTGTATGATTTAGTCAATTAAACTTAAATATATTGCCATCTCACTCACGTATTTACAAAGCAATAGATGAGAACGATTATGAATTTTGTTGCCTCGCTCACATTGATTTAAAATGCGCGTTTATACAAATGTTTTTTATAGTTAGTTCAGTGTTGCCATCCCGCTATTACGAAAATTTGATTGTAGTTTTAACACGTAATTATACCTTTTGTATATTTGCTTAAAATTACGAAATTTTTAAACAAATCTTACCAAATTAATCGGTAATTGGTAATGAGTGATGGCAACACATATAAGTACACAATACGCTCAAATTGTATTTAACTGTCAATTTAACTAATTAAAATAGACTATAACTGCTTTCATAATGCCCTGTTAATTAACTTCTATTCAAGTTACTCTCAAAAATTATATACGATTCGTAGTAATTACCATTGGTATGTTAAAGAACTCGAAAGGTATATACTTTGGTATAGTTGTATTGAAAAACTGTACTGCCCTTAAATCAATTAATAATTTAAAAAAAAAAGTACTTATGTACACACGTTAGAAGTTATACTTCTTTGGTGTATGGAAAAAATAACTAAAATGCAGTAGTGATTAACGATAAATATTAAAATTAATCAAAAAAAATTTATTTAAATAAATATATTATTAGTAAATACTATCACCGTATATGAAATTGATTTAAAAACACCAAAATAATATTTATTATTTTTAATATTAATAAAAAAATATTAAATAATATTTATTACATATTATATTATTAAAATTCACTCTCATCATTTTTCTCCATCGCGCCAAAAGAAGTATAACTTCAAAAATATTGAATCCATTGCTTTAATGACGTCACTCAAGCTAATGTTTTTGACATGAGAAACGTTTAATTGTCAGCAATAACATAAACAAGAAGTAATGACAATTTGGAGAGGAATAAATATTGTTTCCGTCCCAATATAAAAATATATGCCAATATTATATATGCATTAAAATTGATTAGTTTTTTAATTAGTATTCAATGTTATAATAAAACAGTTTTGCTCATAAATTTATGTGGGTTTTGAATTTCTTTTGTTTACGAGATACGTATAGACATACATACACGATATATGAAAGTGGTTATTTTCTGCTAATATTTTTTTTATTATAATATTTGCTATTGCATGAATATGGTATATTTTTGATGAGAATATACATTTATCATTAAGTTAAGTTCATAGTTAAATCTTTAGAATTAGACCGCTTCGTCATCTGTCATGTTTGACTTGAGATGCCAGCTGTCAAAATGACATTTGTTGAATGATTTATTTCGTAGGTTAATTATTGAAATCGGCAGTCATTTGACATATCTGGATAATGAACTGAATACTAAAACTATTGCAGGCGGGAAAAATTCGCGCCGCCATTTTGTATTTTCTGTTGTATTTAAAAAGTATTGTAAGTAGTTAATGACAGGTCGAAAAACGTGAAAAATTTCGCGTTGCCATGGTTACGGTTTAACTATACCATCTTGTCTTTGTTAACGTATAGTACTTGTAATTACGTAATAAAGTTTACTATACCGTATACTACGATTTATATAGAAAAATGTCATTGCTATCCGATTTTTGATTCCGATTATATCTGAGCTAAGGTAGATAAATATAATTTTTGGTCGGTGAATGCATTTCGTACTGTTATTGCAATTAAACTAATTACTGTTATTAAAATTAGTTAATCATTTTGAGATTGCGGGCTTATACATTTTACAGTGTATTTTAAACTCAATTTGTTTATACAGTCAAAATCTGTTGTAACAGATATACAGAGATACATATTACCATATTTGGTCGTAATAACCGATAGTCGTAACAGCAACGTTTTTTTAAGTACTTAATTCATAGAATTTGCAGGGACCTTTGATTTTGGTCAATATAACCGGTATGTTGTTCTAAACGATCTCGTTGTATACGGTTTTGACTGTATTTGTACATTTTGATTTAACAAATTTAGTTACAACACTTACATAGACGACATAAAGACAACTTCTATTCTTGCTATTTCTATAGGAAATAAATAATTAAAAAAACTGTGATGGGTTTTTCACTACGGGTTGACAAAAACATCAGTGATTTGTGACGATTTTTTATTAATAAACAGAATTATTTGAAAGAGTCGATATCGCGTAAGTTTGGCGTGGTATGGGCTCCCATATGTCAAAACGTTATGGATTTGACATACGGAAGTAGTACTTAGCGCCTAAGCGCGACTGAATCTTATCTATTTATTTGACCGTCCAACATTGTATTTTTGTATTTAGAAAAAGCAGTATTTTATCAGTCGCAAAACATAATATTAGATTTATTTTCGCAAATCAGGGGCGTAGAGCGGCCAAGACGAACTGGCAAGAAACTCTTGCCACTCTTTTTAATCGCCAATTTTCGAGTCATACAGATCTGGTCTGGACAAATCAATCACAAGTATTAGGATCGTTTAAATATTCGTCAATAATAAGCTTTATTGATTAATTTACGTTTAATAAGATTTTTAAAGACATACATACATGGCATATATTTATTTCATAAATTTTCTGGGATCCTACCTACGCTATCATCTGATTTGTAGTTAATTTCTGTGACTATAAATTAAGGACTAGGACAAAAAAATTAAACCATTAACAAGTAATTTGAAGTTGCCATTAATTTATATAAAAAATACGTTTTGTAACAGTTCTTAAATATCACGCGATGTACAGTCACGTGGAAATGTGTTTAGTTATTTTGATTGTTGTGGGTGTTAAAATTATGTATTAATTTTAGAAAAAGCCTTTATTGTTTATAATTACTTGAAGTTTTTGAATCGTTAAATAACATCACATTATTTGGTATTATTTTTTTACCTAAAAGTTGAAATAAGTATTAAAAAGATTATGTTGCTGACTGTACGCTAATGTACTTATAACTACATCACTTTTGCCAAAATGTTCTTTGTTGTATTAATATAAGAATAAATAGTTTTAATATTTTTTTGTTTTATTATACCCTTTGTCTGTACAAAGCGTGCGTATGGTTCATTGTTCCATGTGCACTTATAATATAAAATGGAAAGATTATTTGTTTGTTTGGCTCTAAAACTACTGGAAAGTTTAGATAAATTCTTACACCATTAACATCCCAGGTTAAACATGATGAACATAAGCTGTGGTATATTTTTAAAAACATTATAGAAATTAACGAAACTTCGACAATGTAATGTGTTAAAAAACATTTCTTAAAATAAAGGCAGTGTTTAACGTTATTTCTGTCTGGAAATTCCACTGCCACAGTCTTTTAATTTTTCAGAATAACTCTCTCACGTTCAAATCAGTGGCTTTATATTTGTAAATAATTTTCAAATGGTTCAGTAAATCCAGAGATACCCCCTAAAATCATTAAACAAATCAGTGGGGCTACAACATTTAGGTCTGGGCCTCAGATTTCTGTTTCATGATCATATGGCAATCTAATATGTAAGCCTAGTGCCTGACACGCTGTCAAACTACGGTCTAAAGCAAACCGGCTTCCTCACGATGTTTTCCTTCACATTTTGATCGTTAATTTCGACTACCCACATAGAAAGTTAATTTGCGCATAGCCTGGGATCGAACCTATGACCTCAAGGATGAGAGCCGCATGCATAATCTACTAGAACACTGCACATAAAACCTTATAAACAATATTATGAGTATAGTTGTAAGAATAAAATAAAGTCTTGCTAATAGATGATATTTTCGAGTTCTTGTTTCATTATATTTCAATGCGAGAGCTATGTATAGGTTATTTTCCACTTTGCCACATAATGCAGTAGAATCCTGACTGTCGGCTTATATGACACAATACAAAACAATATTTTTTTTTATTGATAAAAAACCTTGCCAACGCTTGGCACACACTTGGCATAATCCAGAAACTATAAATTGGGACCAAAGTGTGCAGTTTTAAGCCAGTATTTCTTTAAAAAATCTCGTTCTCTATTACTCTGCTATCACGTTGAGGAATTGAATGACTCAATGGTATGGACACACGAAAGACCCATGGTGGCTTATCAAATATACTTGCATTATATAAGCGTTCTTGGATAGGGAATACATTTCGATAAATAACTGAAATGTATGCAAAAAAGTCGGTCTATCGCAAGCGCAGTCGCACACGGAAGCTAGTCTTGCGAGTAACAGGAAATAACGCTTAACAGGTTTTTGTCAACCAACGTCATCTCGGGTCATAACCTGTATAAAAAATATATTCGTATTTCAGTAAATGACTGCAAAAAGTTGGTAATTCTTGTCAGATTTGAAGAAAAATGGGAAAACTTTTGTGGAAAAAAAATGTTGACATTTCCCACAAGGCTATTTATGTCCGTTGTATTGTTAGGTTTAAAGACGTTTTTTATATATTATTATTGAAGTGCTGTGTTCAGTGTTTCGTGTAATATGATTCTATTACCTCGTACATTATATATATATTTATAACATTATTTAGAGTGAAAAACTAAATCACTATAACTACTTATATAAAATTTGTTTTTATTTTAGTTTTCTTCAGTTTTTTTTAATCAGCAAACGGGTAGGCTTATATGATTCTATTACCTACCTCGTACATTATACATATTATATTTATAACATTATTTAGAGTGAAAAACTAAATCACTATAACTACCTTTATAAAATTTGTTTTTATTTTAGTCAGTACTTTTTAATCAGCAAACGGGTAGGAGGCGTTACTATTATTAAATGGAACGCTCTTTTCTTAATGAACCCTAACTCGAATTGGTTCGGAAATATTTTAAAAGGTAGCTGGCTCCTATATAGTGGCGGTGTGCTGCAAAATCTGCATTAAGAAACGCCCATTTGTGGAACAACGGTCGTTGATGGAATTTTGGTATTCTGATTTCTTATCTTTCTTTCTTATATTTGAGATTCCTTGTTGATTGATCTCTTTGATGATGATAAAGCTCAGCTGCCGGTATTAATCCAAACAACTCCTCTGAAATCACTCCATTGCTGGTTTAGCCTTTCCATTCGGTGGAACGCAAAAGAGCTACCAATCCATACCAATCTGCTGACTTATACACATATACACTTATAGTGCTACAGAGAGTCCAACAAAGTTGGGCTTATGACCATCCTCATGTGGCAATCACTTAATAGCAGAGACCATTTCCAGAAATGAATTCTCATCAGAACACACATCGTCTCTGACGTAAACGCAAACTCAATGGCACTGAGGAATTTTCAAATTTGTACCTAGGGTAGGGGAGGTAGGAATTATCAGCCGGTGATACTACTACCAACGTGTCTCTGTAAGTAAGAAAAAAGCAGGTTCTAAATGATAGCGGACATTGTGGATGGTGGAATTGAGCCCCCTGACATTTGTAAATTCCAAATGTGGAAGGGGGTGCCTAAGTAAGTTTTCTTCGTTGGCCCCAATATAGATACATAACTTATGATAGAAGTTATAGTGTAAACCTGCAATAACTTCACTTTTCTGTGAGGCAATGGAAGTGCCTCGCTCATGCCTGATCTGGGTGAACCCAGAAAGCAACAGCATGGCACTCCTACTAGGAAGGGAGAGACTGATTATACTTGTGATACCTTTTGGGTTGTTTTACCAATGGGCCATGGGGACGTCACGTCCCGACGCTGAAAAAATTTGATAAAATAATTGCGTATTGCGTCTCCTTCCAGAATGGGTAACGGGATGTCAAACGATGCAACTGCTAGAACAAAGCCGTGATTCATAACACGTGCGACAAATCAACAAGACAACGCACTCGCGAGCCCTCTGGCATTGAGGGTGTCCATGGGCGGCGGTATCACTTAACATCAGGTGAGCCTCCTGCCCGTTTGCCCCCTGTTCTATTAAAAAAAAAAAAAAAATCCTCCTGATCTTTAATTCCTAATAATTTTAAATATCAACGACGTAATAAATGATTTAACAAAAACTTAATGAAGTGTTAACACTCATTTTCGAACTTGTTATTATATTAATGATTAATTTTAAATTGCAATTAGCATTTAATTCCTCAACGATTTTATTTCTTTTAAGTTTTTATTATAATTTTTATTACTATCAAAGATTGTATAGATCTAAAATATCCCAGGGCAGAGACTTATAACCAACATAAATATAGGAAACAAAAAAAATACAGTCGAGACTTCATCATTCCTGTATCAAATATATTTGGCTTTTGGCATACATGAGTTATACTTCGTAAGTCGCTTATCCTATTCCTCATCATCATCATCAGTGGACCTTAGAGTCCACATAGGCCCACATAGTCAATAGGAAATATACTTGCGAAGGCTAACCTTCGCCAGTATATTTCGCCAACACACCGACTTCCACTTATTGTTTCGAGATGCTTGCCAACTCCATCTTAGCAACGCTGCCTCGGTCCAGGATTTCTCTTGGCACCTGGTTATGAGTTCAGTTAGGACGTGAGGTCGTCCGCCATTCTCATTCCTAGTTCGCGCTAGCTCTTAAATATATAATTTGTTATTATATTTTAAATTAGCTGCTACTCTAAAGCAACAATTGAACATTACAGTATCAGTTTTTTGCGGTGTTTTAGCGTTTTTTAAACATTTATCATCATTATATCTACTTAACAGCTTATCTACATTTATGAATAAAACTTTGTAAACAATACGTATTTAAGTCCGAGAATATCATTAGAAAATAAGGGGGGCGGAAACGCTATTTCACCAAATTTATGAAAGCCGTCCAGATAAAGAGGGGAGGTTGACTTTGAGCATCAAAGGAGTGGAGGGTCCCTGGAATCAAATTATGTATTTCTAAAAAAACTGAAAAAATCAGTACAGTTTTTCAATCATGAATTGAACTTTTAAATCTTTACATCATAACTTTAATATAAATTACGATTAATTCAAATTATTTAAATACCAAAATAATGATAGGGTGGTCTAGTGACTATAGCAATTAAATAAAACGTTAGTAATTCTTGTAACATTGTGTTTACTTGTATAAGAGAAAATATATAATCATTCTATAAATGACAACACACATCAAAAGTAAAGAAAACAATCCAACTTAATGCATCATAGACAATATGTGGACATCACCTGCCAACAAATAATACTGTTTCCAAAAGTAATAAATTTAGGTTTTTACAGACGTATGTATGGCCTAATTTTAACTAAAAATATTGCCATATAAAATTACCAGAAAATCCATTACTAAACGTTATTTTTTTAAGCACAAGATTTAAAATGCCATTATATTATGATACACACACAATAAGCTTTCCGGCGAGAAACTTATTAATCTGCAAGTGTAAGCGGGTATGTCATATGCCGTCAACGAATTTATTTATTTATTTATTGATTCGGAAACCAAACAGAAACATCCATATAATAAAAACAAAGTCAAAAATAAAACACAAAACAAACACACCAGATGCATCCACAATAGGTTACACTTATACAACCATATGATACAAAAAAAAAAACATGACAAAACACACATAATAATAGAGTTAAGACACTAACACTTGCTTTATTTTATCCTTAAACAAAGCAGTAGTGGATTAATATAATTATATCATATATCCATACACTGGGTAAACGCGAGAACTTGGAGAATCTGATCGTAGTTGGTAACACAGACGGCAAAGGATCACGGGGCCAACCAGATGGACCGATCAAGTTAAAGACTGTTTGTCCACAAAATACACTATTATCAGAGAGGTGCTGGACCGGTGGTAGCAGATTGTCCGTTCCTGGCGTTTCCTATCTGACTTCTCCTCAGACATGAGCTCACGACTAAAGATAGACTAGGTTATGTTATATCTAGATCTTGGCTAGTTGTCAGTACTTACTGTTTAAATTCAAATTCAAAGTCATTTATTCAGATGGGAGTATATACTTCAATGTACACTTATGAACGTCAAAAACAGAAATGCTTCTAATTTTACATTTACTGCCAGTTATCAAAGGGCGTAGAACAGAAGAGACGAACTCTCCGCCACTCTTATAATCGCCAAGTTTTTTGTTTTATACAACGTTTGTAAGGAGCTGCAACCGTTACACAATGTTCCTCGTGACATCTTAAGTAATTAATAATAATAAAAGAAATTAAAAATAAAGATTTGTAGTGTGCTTTACCCCAGGATTATTAAATTATTGGCCATAGGACCAAGGCTTCCAGGGAAATTCAGTAACTTAACGAACTATGACTTCCATATTATGTAAATATATTTGATTTCGACAAATTGCTGTTTTTAATATAGAACTGTTATATAAGTGATACCCATGGACACTCAATGCCAGAGGGCTCAAGAGTGCGTTGCCGGTCTTTAACTAATATGATACCTCGTAGTCTCAAATCTTTCTTGATTAAACTAAGCAAAGCCATGGGAAACAGCTAGTTAATTACTTACATAAGCTTGTGTTATTATAGGTCATGAGTTATTTGCCCCTTGAAAAAAATATATAATTATGAAAATGACATAATTGTTATACCTCCGTCAAAGGTGTCAATGCGATATAATCTATTCAAAATAATTAAGTGTAATAAACACAATGCATAGTTGTGCCTAGCGGAAATTCATGTTTTTTATGGTATTTTTCTTATGATGAAGATATGAAACACAAGACACCCTCTGCTCTGTACAATAAGACTCCAGGTTTCAAAATAAAATATAAAATAAAATACATTTATTTTGGAACATAGGATCATCATGGTATCACTTATTCCACGTCATTAAATTCGAGATTTCTCTATACAAGTAGAGAGATCTCTGTTCTATCTTATTGCCAGATTAAATAGACAGCAGAGTGAGATGCGAAACAAAAGAAAAAGCATCATCCCTTGGATAAGAGATGTGACGTCACATCTTCTACCGCATTTAGAGTGGAATTGTTCGGATTAATACCTGCAGCTCTGTTTTATCATCGCCCATGGAGACAGAATACTAAATTCATCACGTGTCACCTCGACGTCTAGGGTCCACAGCAATGGCAGTTTCTTCAGCATCCTTCAAGACAAGAGCTTACCGATTCTGGAAAGGCCAGCAACGCGCTCGCGATCCCGCAGGCATTACATGGTATCACTTAAGGAGAGGACTTTTGCCTGTTTGTCTCCTGTTCTATAAAAATATCTATCTTTTGCGTCGCAGAGACAGCGGAGTATATCCAGTAAAATACGGATGCAATATCATGTTTAAATCACTTGAATCGTGTTAAATTTCATCTACACTTTGGGCTTTTGTTACAAACCGTTTCTCTAATATGTTTATAATATATTGCAGCGTGTCATTTAACGTGACAAAAATGTAATAGACTGTGCACGTCATTATGTTTACAGCGGATAATTATTTTACAGTTCAATACTTTGTAATGGCTTAAGTGATGTTTATGAGGCCATTTAAAAAAAAGTCGAGATGTTTTATAGAATAGAAGGCTACCCGGCAGGAGACCCACAAGATGTGATACTGCCGCCCATGGACACAATGCCAGAGGGCTCGCGAGTGCGTTGATGGCCTGTTAAGATTTTTTTATAGAACAGGAGGCAAACGGGCAGGAGGTTCACCTGATGTAAAGTGATACCGCCGCCCATGGACACTCGATGCTAGAGGGCTCGCGAGTGCGTTGCCGACTTTTTAAGAATCTGTACGCTTTTTTCTGTGGGCAACTGGGAATATCGTATTCTACCTTGAAGTCCGATGACAAAACTCAACTGCAGGTCATCCGAACAACTCCCCTTAACACTCACCATGGTAAATGCGGTAGAAGATGCAGAGTGACCCCACATCTCTTGGAGTGAACTTTACTATAACTTGTAACTTATAGTAAAGTTCACTCTATAGAACTGTACACGAAATTTACAGAAAATGATTAACAAATACTCCCAAAATAGGGAAGAAAATGTGACTAAAATTGAAGTTGTTAACTTTGTAATAACACGCCAAATACGTCTTAGGTACACGATAGCTTTTTTTTTAAATTGATTGATAGTTCATTCATAACCTCTGACCACAAATATAACCGAATTTGACAATGATAAAAACTGGCCAAACTCGATTTTGTATATTTATGTGTCTAAAATCCGGAGTCGAATTACCAAGTGTATAGGTGTTAAGGAAAACCTTAACTCGATAGGCAGACATTTGTTTGTAATAAATGTTATATCTGTCTGTCTGTTAGATAGTGGAACCCAATACTAATTCAGATATTAATATATTAAACCTTACTTTTTATCAAGAAAAAATGTCACTAATTGCTCCTATGGAATCACAAGATGTAATAAAAGACGTACAATTACAAAATCCAGTTTTTGTGATCGCCAGAGATAATAAAATTAAATCATTAATTAACATTTTATTATTTTAATATAAAATTTTCGAGACAACTTAATGCACGCCTTATATTATACTAATATTTCCGACAATTTAAATAGTAGTTTAATTTGGAACTATATATAATATTTAGAACTATATAAATCAAAAGGAGTAGCTCTAACACTGCCCAGCCTAGTATGTAATTATACACTATTTATTCACTCACACACTCACTTATGCACTCAGGCGTGTTGATAAAAGTTAAAAAATAAATAAAATAAGGTGTATATTTAATATTTATAATTATTTTACGTAATTTAGAATTTAGTTTGTTTATGGAAGAGCTGGGAAACCTGACACATGTATTTTTTACTTAAAAGGGTTTCCAAATCTTACACATTTAAATGAATAAACACTTTTATTTATTTTATTTAATACCGGTAACCCCACAGCTGTTGCCTTTCTCGTTCAACGAATAGGTATGGCAATACAGTAAGGAAATGCTGGCAGCATTAAAGGTACACTGCAACAGGGACAAAACTTTTTAAATTTGTTTTAATTTAACTTTGTTTTTACTATTACTTTATAGGTAACCCTACTACTGCTGAATACTGTATATTTGATTGATTACTATAAAGTAAAACATAAAATAAATACTTCTTTTTTAACACGCTTTATTCGGGCCATTGATGCGGCATTTTTAGTGGGCTTTAGCTTTCCATCCCCTTCCTGCTGCATTCCATTCGCTTCCTGCTGTCACCTTTATAACTACTATCCTGCACCCTGACTACGAAGTCAGGCTGCCAGAGAGGACTCTGTCCATTCCATATCTGTCTATCTTTATGTTCTGCGCACTGCTTTTTAAGTGTAAATGCACAAATTAGTTTTTCGTTTCATTATTTGGCTTTTTTATTCTTGTATTTTACTTAGTTTTAGTTCACATATTTCCATTGTTTTTTGTCATTCTACCAGTTTATACTAAATGTAGACTAGCCCCTAATTAATCTCAGAATTTAGAAATATATTTAATTATTAATTAATTTCGGTGTCTTTGCGTGTTATGTTACTTAAACTTCTCGTCAGTAAAAACAGTGAATATTGCACTATTGGCTTAAGAATTGGGTAAATATTTTCTGAGAACTATATTTAATTTAAATTCAATATATTCAATTTTTAAATCAGTTTTTATCAGGCTTCATAAGAATGTTGCTTATCTCGTTTTAAGAAAAATGTATTAATAAAATTCAAAGACAAAATTTAAATAATCTCTGTAGCAGTTTCCGTGTTACGTAATAAAAGTATAACTTATGATATGAATTGGGAAATATTTAAATGTACATAATAACAAATATTTGGCCTGGTTTTTATTATGACATACGCGTTTAACATTTGTAATGCAAATAATATAGTCCTACTAAATCAAAGGTTGTTTTCGCTGACAATCAAGAACACATATGCGTGTTATATGCTACGAAGGTTGTTTTGGTAATATGTTTACACGAACTATAATAATAATATATATGTAAATAAATATATTCATGCAATGAAATCCCTGAGGGATTACCGGGACTTCAATGGTATGGGCCTGTTTGATGTGGTCGTTGTTTACGTGGGTTTATTGGGTATAGCTCAACCGGTTCTGAGTAGCAAAATACCTGGTTACTCCAGATGAGTCCAGAGGGATGCGTCACTATTTTCTTTTCTTTCAATATTTTCTTTCATGTATCTTTACACTTGACTTGAATTATATGAATAAACGTCATTTTATAACATTGACTTTTAAAGTTTTAGTTAAGTAAACGATGTCCAACAAAAAAGAAATTAAGGTTTTATTTTGATAATGTATTTTATAGCCATTAGATATTAAAATTTATTATAACGACTTTAATTGATTATCTGTTAACTGAAATGTCCATCTCTGAAAACACGCTGTATCAAGACTGATGAAACTCGAAAGAACCCTAAATTAAATGATATAACATCTTTATATGATTTTAATGGAAATATTTGTGGACATATATTTACATTATATATCCACATGGATCGTCATACTCAAATAGGTCAAGCGTTTTTGGAAATAGTAATAACATAAATATAGTTAATAGTATGTAATAATATCTTTAAAGATTATAGATATGTCACCATGTTAAGTTGATATTTCAATAATCACTATGTGTAGACAAACATAATTGTACACGACAAAACCTACACCGGTTTATTATCGAAACTAAATAAAAATATATTTTAAATATTAATAAAATATTTTTCTAAAAGTTTCTGGCCTTGCTTCAGCGTGACCCTCATCCCTAAAGTTTTTTTTATAGAACAGGGGGCAAACGGGCAGGAGGCTCACCTGATGTTAAGTGATACCGCCGCCCATGGACACTGTCAATGCCAGAGGGCTCGCGAGTGCGTTGCCGGCCTTTTAAGTTGTAGGGATCAAATATCCCTGGCCGTGCTAATGTATTTTCTGTCTATATATAAACATTCTGAAGTCTAACATCGTGAAGGAACCTGCATTAGAATTAACAAAGACGACAGTGCCTTCATCCATTTTAAGTTTACTTTCAACAATGGACCCACATATATATAAACTTTTAGCAGCATTATCTTAAGTAATCATATAAAAATTTAGATCATATAAATGTGTATATATGTAAATATCTTTTCAGGAGTGTATCCTTTTTATCTATCTCTATAAGAATTGATCTTTTATTTTATAGATTATTTTCCATTTCTTAATTCCGTTCCATCCGATAATTTTATTTGTTTAGTCCGTTTCCCTGTTTTGACCCTGGGCCATGAATTAAAAAAAAGACGACGGTATTTCAGGCACCGAAGGTTGATCACATATATGGCTATTAGAAATGATCACGGAAAAGATACAGAAATCTGAGGTATATATACTCAAAGGTATGTATTTTTCTCTCATGTAAATTGCAACCTATTTAGTGCTTAGTGATTTCGTTTTAAGATTCGATAAAAATTAAGACGTATTCTGTGCAATACCGGTAAAAAATCGAGAAGATTACATATTAAACCGGTTAATATTTAGACTGTAATTATCGTAAATTCCCTTTAATGGGTTAAGGTCAACGTTTTGGTATCTCTGAAGTCCACGGTCAAGCAATGGTGAGAAACTAAGGTCAAATGTTCACGAATTGATGGATGTGAGACAACTTTTACCATTATAGATATAGTTTTGTATTATTCATGGGATTCAATTTAGAATAACGCCATCAGCATTTTTCATAGAACAGGGGGCAAACGGGCAGGAGTCCATCTGATGTTAAGCGATTGCGCCGCCCATAGACACTGGTATTGCCAGCTTTTTAAAAATTGGTACGCTCTTTTCTTGAAGGACCATAAGTCGAATTGGTTCGGAAATACTTCAGTGGGCAGCTGGTTCCACAAAGTGGTGGTGCGTAGCAAAACTGCCTTAAAAACGCTCAGTTGTGAAGATGTTCTTTGATTAAAACTATGTGTATTGCAACTTTTTTTTAATAACAGGACAATGCGAAAGGGAGTAAAAGTCAAATCATATAAAATTTACCTTAAATATATTTGGTTAGGAATACCAAATTTTGTGGAAAGACGTCGAGGTGATACTGATATAGGTATTTTGCCTCTACGTCCGCTGCTGAAAACTTAGCTACAGATGATAACAACTCTCCATAGTAAATGCAGAGTAACCCCACATCTCATCGCCACGCCAAAGCATCAGGGCCGCTAAGAAAGCATAGCAAAGCGTACGACCACTCCTGATGTTCAATCTGCGTTTGACACTCGACTATGCATTTTATATATTATACACTTAGCCATTCCTGGAAATATTGCCCTAAATACTTCTAACGTCCATATCATTCCTAACTGATAAGGATAAATAAATACAGCTTTATGATAAGAGTTAATATTAAAATAACGCTTAGGACATGTTTAATGAATTTGGGGATTTATTGTTTGATATTCCGTGAAACATTTCTTTCACATCCATCAACTTCTTTGATGGATGTGAAAGAAATGTTAACTTAACTATTCAAACAAATCACGTTTTTAAGCCGCATCATAATAGGTATATTCGTTTAGGTGAAAAATCAAATTGTTAAAAACTGTAAAATAAAAAAAATGTAGCTTATTTATAAAGTTAACTATTTAGCTGTTTATTTATCTATATAACAAAAAACACAATACCTACATATTCTGTGTGCGTAATTAAACTTCCAAATGGCTGCACTGATTTTAATGTTCTTTTTGTGTGTAAAAGTGGAGTCGAGAATGGTTTACATTATTAGATTTTTATTATGTAAGATGTGTGTAATTTATATATTTCTAGCTATAATTAAAACGTTTTATTGAAATTGATAGTTGTAATTCGGCTCACATATGTTTGAAAACTTGAATGTATAATATACTCTAAATTGTATAAATATATATATATTACGCAAAATCTTTGAAATAACAAGACAATTATACAATCAAGAATTACACTATAAAGTAATTGTTTTGCTTGGTTTGTACGCAGGGAACTAATACCAGGATATGTACCTGTTTAACTTGTGAACTAAAGGCAAATAAAATTGACAGTAACTAATTAGATTTGTAAATATAAATGTGACAAAATATAAAAACAATAAAAGCTTATTTGACAAATTGAAACTAATTTACCGGTCACGCTGGTTATCCAGGAACGACGAATCAACGAAAACACGTCAATATAATTAATAACAATAGACGTTAACATAAAAAAAATATTGAATATTTAATAGTAATTTCCGCGGATAGATTTTCCGAAGACAATAATGATAATGTCATTACGTTGCTTCAGTGAGGGCAAGCAGTCGGGCGAACAAGCCCGCAACGTAACCACGCTTCTTGGCGCGTTCGAAAAAAAACCGCGAATTTCAGTTTTCACGCGACAGTGACAGTTATTTTTTTTTTAGTGGCCAGTGTGAAATGTGTTGTGTTGTGCATTTTTAAATACAAAAAGTTTGAGGTTTGTTATGTCATTTTTTATTTAGCTTTCACTGGGGATCTGTGTCAGTGGGTCGGTTGAAAGTGATCTTATGAACGGAGGCTGCGTTGCATTTTTTTAAAGTTTAAAGTTCAATATGAATATTCATAACAAAATATTTTGGTAATCATAATTACATATTTAATTACTTTTAAAAAACAATACGTATTTGATAACTATAAAATTAATTAAATTAACAACGATAAATTTTAATTTACATATCGTTTATTTTAAATTATTTTTAAAAAAGATTTATTATTTACATTTTAAATAAATATTACTTTGAGGGTAGTACATAGTGTATATATTCCGTAGCATATGAATGCAGTTTACCCAGCGTATTATATCAATAACAACAAAATTGAGAATCATTATGTAATTATAATTAAACCTTGAATCAGTTTCCTGTGAAGGAGAAAACGCTAATCGCTTGTGAAATAATTATTATTCAATAAACGAGCAACAAAAATAAATACCTTATGTCAGTAAGGAATAACAGCTCTGGCGAAAGATTGTTCATGGCCGGCTTCATTTCAAAGATTATTACGATTCCTTTACTATCATTACTAAACTATTGGCCTAAACATACAAAAATAAATACGGGTAATTGAAATTAAAATTTTGATAAAAGCGATATTATTTTATTCATCAATTACTTATGAAATATAACTTCATTTCTATACAATGATTGATAATTTATTTAAACAGTTATGTTTAGAATATAATGTACATGCTTTAACATTTTACTCGACATACAAGTAATATATAAAATTAATTAAAAATAATAATAATAACACTATAAAATATATTAATATGTTTAATTTGTATAGGACTTATGTTGTCTAATTTGTTGTACATTTCAATATTTCTTTTAAAATATAATAACATAGTATAAGACGAACTATGTCTGATGACGTTCCACATACTTTAAGGTTATTTAAGCTTAACCTAGTTTTAGCATATTAAATCATAAATGATATTTTTTTAAATGAATAAGTTATGATTTGTTAATAACAATGGAATTTGAAAAAAAAACGTTAAAAACCGTCTCATAGCAATTATGGTATCGGGTTCGGGTTGATTGGCCTTATCACGATATTTTATAAACTGATTTCCAATATTATTTAGATGCAATGAAAAACCAGTTCGATTAACAGACCTATGTTTTTATGCTTAATGATATCTTCTTTCTAAATAGCATAATATTAGTTATCATCTATATAATCTAACTATTACATAGTTTCCATTCTATCATATATTTAAACGCACTTATTTCCCCTATAGGTCGCTTGTAAATACCTATTTTCTCATTTATTACATATAACAATTAATGTGTATAAATCTTATATGTGTAAATTAACGGCTGGACCTTAATGAAATTGGTGTATGTTGAAGTAGATTTAGATTGATACTAGCTGCCCCCTGCTGCTAAACTAAAAATAAATAAATAAATCGAAGAAATTTTTTTCTAATTAATAAGTTAATAATTTATGTTAACTTTTACTGTGTTATTTGATGTGAAATAAATAATATATTTCCTTAAAAGAATTAGTTTCCCTCGTTAATTACTAAGAATACTTCAAAGCATCTGAACGACTGAATTATTTAGTTTGTTAGCGATCATAATATCGCTTTTTTTAAACTTTTCTTGAATTGAATAAGATAAGAAATAGTATTATTAAATAGGAAATTACTAGTAAAACTAAAATTTGTAGTTGGAAGTGTAAAATTTTTTTTTAAATTTTATGTTCACCGTAATTATTATGTCTATTAGATTATAACAAATACATTAAATATATACGATGTGGTGTACTTTAAGAAATAAATAATATAATACCCAAAACGAGGTTGCGTTGTATTTCATAAGATATGCGTCGGGAAGGCTGTCATATATACAAAAATTCGGACCAATAACACTTTTATATGACAGCCTTATGTATATATTATTTTTTATATTACCGGTTTATTGACATTTCTCGCAAATAAATAACATAAACCATTAACGGTTTTTTACTATAACACCAAATCGAGAATTGTCAAACCTTTTGAAATTTTTGTTTTGTTTCAGGATTGTGTCTCTTTTAATTACATGATATATAATTATAAATTAATTTATATATGTGTATAATTATTAATATCTTTTTATAGGGCAGTGTTAGCCTAGTGGCAGGTTCGATTCCCGCACACTTAGCCCACTTAGCTAGATTCGCTCGAACGGTGATGGAAACATCGTATATATTTTGAAAGATTTGTATGGAGAGAAACATTGGAAAAATAAAAAAAAATAGTTTTTTTAGTGCTTAGGTTTTCAGTCCGAAAACGCGGACAGTCTTTGCAAGTAGCATAACAAGCCGTGCCATGTTGTTGTACATACTAAACATTTAGGGTAAGTTAAAAAACACATTTAAGTTACATATACTCAAACTAAAATAACTTCATTCATTATAGTACAAGTACACGTCTGAGAAGAGATGTTAAATTAATTCAAAATTCACAATTACTATCAGTTCGTAAGTCGAGGGCGTAAACCGGAAAGAACAACAGGCAAAAAACTCTCCGCCACTCTTCATCTCCAATTAAGTCATACAAATTGTTTGAACTGGAGTATATCCAAATCATTAAATAATTGATTAAAATAATCGGCAAATTTATACAAAGCTTTATTAACTAATTTACGTTTAAGGTATCAAATCAGTTAATATTGTTTTTTTTGTTCCTGTTAAGTTTCCTTTTAATAACTATATGTTATATGTATTTTTGCACTACTTGCCTACCTTATGTGATTTTATATATTTTTTATCTTTACTAACAGTGGTTGCCTGGAAGAGATCGCTCGAAAGCGATGAGGCCGCCAGTTGCTCTCCTTTACTATGTTTAATTTTTATATTGTAATGTAACGAAGTGTTAATAAATAAATACATAAAATCTATTACACTATAACATTTGGTCTCAGACTGATTCTTAATAAGATTTTTTGATCCAAGGTATTCTTATCACTAAATTTCCCTTCACCTTACGAGCCTTCAACCTGATTATTAAAAGTACCGCTGATCTACATATATATTAGCATTTTCGGACTTTTATCGTTGTTTATCACTTCGGTTCGCATTGAAAGGAATGTTCACTCGACCATGAAACTACCTAATTGATAAATTAATAATATTCAGACTGACTCGAACGTTGAAAGGTTTTTTTTTATATTGTTTCTGCAATGAACATGGATGGAACAAACCTAACTTCAGACTAATAAGTAATATAAACTAAACAGTTTAACTGGAAAGCATTTTTAACATAAGAAAGTGGCTAATAACACTACTTAAAGTCTCTATTAAGGGGAAAGACACTCTTTTCTACTGTTATACGAGTTCAGATGCAAAATAGTTCGTCTAGTATAGTAAGTAGTGCAATGCATAAAATATAGAAAGTTATTGGTAAAATAATGAAGAACCCTTAATAAAAAGTAAACCACAGTCTGAGGAACTCTCACATGACAAATGAGACACAGAATTACTTTTACAAATTTAAATTATGCAACATAATTGTACAAAGAAGGAATCATCTTATTTACCTAACTACGGATAGACTAACTATATTCGAACTATGTAATTTAAAACAGGATATGTATGAATTTAAGAAGAGAAAATAGTTTATTGGTTCATAATTAAAAAATGGCATAAGTAATGCGACATGTAGTAGAACAGCTTAATATTTTATATAGATATACAAAAATAGTAAAGTTAGAAAAAATCTCACAGATAAAATTTCACACGAGACGAACTATTTTGCATCGGGGCTCGTATTCTCAAGCAAGAAAGATAGTGCTACCTCTTGCCACGAGACAAATCAGTAAACATAAACATAAAAGCCTCTTTGGAAAAAATAAACACGAGACTTTTTATAAAAATGTCATAAAACGCGATAATCGCAAACATGCTTAATATGTTGTAATGTTATGAGCATGGCTTTGATGAATTTACAGCAATTTAAACTATTGTTAACGTGGGAAAAGACAAATCGTTTTTGCCTTTGTAAATAGTGAAACAACTATTTAACTCATAATAAGCCTATAACCTTAACATCGTGAATAGTATTTACGACAGCTAATGTTTCACGAAACGGAAATATTTGTTTACTAAAAGCATATCGACGTCGACATCCTTTCAATTTATTAAAAAAAAATTATACATAAAATGATTAGTAAGTATTTTTACGGTAAAGAGAATTACTGCGAACTCTTTGTTTAGTAAAGACACCTCCAAATCAGTCTATTTTCAAATTTAAAAAAAATTACACAAAAAATAATGGTATCTTTGTAAAACAATTTGTTTGGCAAAGGTGTAAAAATAATAACTGCATAACGTTAAAAAAGTGTATTAATTTAAAAATATTTTCATTTTGCATTGTTATCTGCGTAATTTAAAAATTATCATAACAAAGTGATGTTATCAAAAGTAAAATTTATTCTGCGGAAATATTTTAAATGTCACGTTTTTAATTTTTAAAATTGCAAAAAATACACATCTTCTTGACATTTTTACAAGGGAAGTGTCATCATTTTTCCTTATAGAGTGTAATGTAACGAGTTCCTGTTTTTAATCATTATTGATGATACTATCAATCCATGATACGTTTTTGATAAATACCGAAATAAGATAAATTCTCAGATGACAATTGACAAAATGACAATTCAAAAGTGCTTCCAAAATTGAATAGAATTTGACTTGACACAGACGATGCTCAAGAAATTATAATAAAAATAGCCTTTATTGGAGTACTAAATTAGACTACTTTAAGTCATGTTATGTTTACACGTTACATGATCTCCAAAGGAGTGAAGGCCTCCTTCAAATTCTTCCACTCGTCTCTCATCCTCGTCGCAATTTCCAAATCTTCCCCGTGTCTTCTCTTTTTCTTCCCACTGGGCAACTTCAAATATAATCTTTTTTCATCACAAACGCGGGCAAGGTGAAACAGTCCATTTCCTCTGTAACTTTTTTAAATGTATTACGTTGTCTGGGACGTTAGTCAAGGTATCAGTGTACATATTATAGAAAGTCCAAAACATATTTTGTATGAAAATGACAATTCGTGTTGACATATTTTCATATACTTAAATTTAGTTTTTGACTTTACACTACTGTTAAGGCATCCTTAACTAATTAAATACCTTGAATACATTGTTCATTTAATATAGATATATACAGCCCATTACAGCTTATTTAGCAGCGATCGAACGCGTATATTATCGGAGCTTTCCAGCGACGGAAATAACAATACATAATAAAAACCTGCTTTTCATCAGCATTGCAACTCCAAGAATTAGTAAATAAATATAATATATGACCTATCGTGTCAATTCACATTGTCAATCTTCAATTCCTTTTAAATTCAACATTTTAATAAAAATCTTTCAATATTTAAAAATATATAACTGTATGACGCGATGTATTAAATAAAATTTATACATCTCTACAATTTATTAAATGTTACATTTACGCGATGCGTCATTTGATGACGTTAGGCGATTTTACATTGACACTTGACATATGTATAATATGTCCATAGATAACGTCAAGAAACTCAATGACGTACCAACCTTAAATTTATTCTAGCTATGTTAAAGCTGTAATCTTCATAACCTGAAAAAGTATATAAATATAGTATATAATTATGAAAAATGACTCAGTGACAATTTTCATCTTTGATTATGTATTTACAATTTTTATTCCTGGTTTGGGGGAGGCATGCAACTTGTCCAATACAAACTGTTCTCTCGTGAGTTGTGTTAAGAAGTTAATTTGATCTAATTAGCGCTGCGCCATCTAATGTTATTTTGACATGTATCCTTTCTACATCATTTATGGCTAAATCTGATTGTCCTTCTTATAACATGTATGATGTTGGAGAGCAGACATAAAATAAAATAACCTAGCCCTAGGTCCCAATGGTAAAGTTAGGGTAAAGGTATCTTATTACAAAATAAATTACATAAGAGAAGCCTAAGGTTGTGGGTATTCTATTGCTAGGAGAAGATATGCCCATCTCCTACCTCCTATGTAGTGTATACTGCACCGAAGGATTCTGTGTTGAGGTCCTCGTAGAATGCGACAGTGACCCGGAGCCCCTGTAACGCGTCTTTGTCTCTGAATACCAAAGTGTGGGTCGAGTCTCACATACCCCTTCAACTTTATAGGGCAGGGGATGCGCAAATGCATTTCCACCTCGACTATAAAAAAATAAAAAAGGTATATTGCTGTGTATATGCGTATTATAAATCTTTTTTATAAAACATTATATGATATGACGTTGGTTTTTGAACAACCATGACATATATTAAACGTTATCTTAAATTTTATGATGTCAATTAAAAACTAGTCAACGGCTTAATTTCGCAGAATAAGAATAAAACGTGTTTTTTAAGAACGCCATTTTTTTTAAATGCTAAACAAAATTAGTATATAAAAACTCAACACGAAATACTAAAAACAGATTAACGATAAATTATTTAATTTTGGACAAAGGTTATGTTTTAAAACGTATGATGCGATAGTCCAGGGATTAATTCAAAAGGTCTTAGTCATTTTTTTATGAGACAGGAGACAGACAAGCAGCACATGAACATCTGCCACACTTAAGGTGGTGCGCTGTATCCTTGAAGGTTAGTCGTGACGGTTTAGAGATATCAGGAATGGCAGCTGGTTCCAATGGTGGTAGGCGACAAGAAGTATTTTAAGCACTATGCCGTTGAGCGCCAAGATTAAGAAGAATAAGAAGAAGCGTAGATTTTTTTTTATAGTACAGGGGGCAAACGGGCAGGAGGCTCAAATTAAAAGAACGGTTGAATTTCTAATTATGTGCCATAATTCGCGCTTAACGTCGCTTGTAATTCTTATCTTAAAGCTCGTCGTTACTCCTTCATTTTATTTCTCGAAATATGGCAACTGGCAAGGCATTAATTACGAACGCGTTTTGTGGTAGAGCCGGGTTAAAGAGATCTAAGCGCAATCTAAGATAATAATATACCTTTTCGTGTTGATTGGAAGAGCCAATAAACAGTGATTTTAAAATGAAGGGACATTCAACTTATCTGCAGACATTGCACTTTCCTTATAGCATACTTGAAGTTTTTTTTAAAATTCCAATTATGCGATAATAATAATCGCAACCTTCATATTATGTAGTACACCTCGGTAAAGGAAAGTTTTAGCCCAGCAATAAACTAGCGTATGGTACAATTAATTTTAGGGTATGCATTTTATACGCAGTTTAATCTTTAT
Source organism: Pieris rapae (assembly GCF_905147795.1). Classification (NCBI taxonomy): domain Eukaryota; kingdom Metazoa; phylum Arthropoda; class Insecta; order Lepidoptera; family Pieridae; genus Pieris; species Pieris rapae. The sequence goes on along the minus strand of NC_059523.1, from coordinate 1,431,155 downwards.
TATGAAATAACACAACGTTAACTATACTTATTTCAAATGTCTTGGTAAGATTAAGAATGAAAACATCGTGAGAGGTATTTCTCCCGTATGACGAAATCCCATATCACAATGTACGCTTATGAAAAAAAATACATTGACTTCGTCTAATTTTACATTTACTGCCAGTTCTCAAATCAAGGGCGTAGAACGGAAGACAAGAACTGGCAATAAACTCTCCCCCACTCTTTTTATTCGCCAAGTTTGTAAGAAGCTGCAAACGTTACACCATGTTCCACATGACATCTTAAGTAATAAATATTAATAATATGAATTAAAAACAAAGATTGTCTCAGATTGTCAAAGATCCTCTATAATATATCCTCTCAATAGGAGCACCCACTTACATTCTCGTGGAAAAAATACATAGTCGAAATAACTAACATCACCGCATACGCGAATTCAAGTACAACCAGTCACCACAAGTAGCACCCATTCACGAGTATGACGCATGGCCAGCCATCGCCCGCACGACTTAGCGCTAACTGTAGATCCCGTAAATCAAAATGTATTGGATTTTGACACGGGGAAGTTATAATACCCGTCCCGTTTTTAAATATTACCCTTAACACTTTGAATTTTTTTTATAGCAAATGGGAGAGGCTAAATACTAATTGTCAATACAATGCGTTGTTGTAAAACATAAGAAGTTGAAAGTATCGATTAAGTAATATTATTATATCATTTTATTAATCGCAGTATTCACAAGTCGACGAAAGCCAGTGCCCTTTTTATTTTGTTACGCACCGTTTACTTATGTTCCGGTAATTATTAATTATATCCAGTTTTTTCCATAATTTAATTCAGATATTGACACAAAATAAGAAGAAGGCTACATGTTCTCGAAAACGACCCGATTGGTTGGAGTATTTTCTCGGTCATTCAATATTGCCGACATTTTATTTATATACAGTATTGCCTTCATAACAGATCTTAATACTTAACGTATAAAAAAATATTCGGTAAGCAGTGTTGGCCTAGTAGTTTCAGTGTACAAGTTACTGAGGTAGTAGGTACGATCGCTGTGCACCAATGGACTATGTGCGTATCTAATACTCGCTCGTATGGTAAAGGCAATCGTAAGAAACCACAAATTCAAAAGTCGACGACATATCAGAAAGAAGGCGGATCTCGCGAATCTTTGATCGAATGCGATCTTGTCTCGCTGCCTCGGGGTAGCAACAGCGTGGCTTCTAATATATACCAAATAAAATGGACAATTAATTTGAGTCGGGCTTCCCAATAACCATGTATTGTGAAAGCAAGTATAGATTTTTTATGTCACAAAGTTGTATAAAGAAGAATTATCTAAAATTTAATTTTAGGGTCAATGAACGGAACCTTTCAAGCTTTTACCCAAAATGTCGTTCGAAATCAATTGTGGAGGGTAAAATGGGGTTCATTAGGCTTTGTCGTAGGTACCAAACCCAGGGGGACCAGTTAAAAGTACCCATAACCGATGAGCATGGTGAATGTCATGATGGTGGATGAAGCGAGAGATGTATGTCAGGACCGAAGCAAGTAGAGATCCGTGCTAAAACCATTCCCTTCGGAAAAAAGCGTGATGATAGAAGTAGATACATATTGTTCATTTTTTATATAAAAATATAGTTAAATATGTACCAACGTATACTGTAATATAAGAAGGATTAACGGCATTATATCTACAAATATCTATAACTTGTATTTATGTATTAAAATATAGATAATCTTTTTTATAAATTATGTGTCGATAAATTTTCTTCTCTATACCTCTGACAGCTACATTGATAACTGTCAAAAGATTAATAACTTCTTGATAAAAATAGATACAAAACCAGATTAATATCTGCAAGTTTAAATTAATTGTATACCGTTCAAGCTATAAAATAAAAACTAATAAAGCGGTACACAAAAAAGAAATTATTGGAAATAATTAATATCAAAAATTCAGTTGACAAAAATGTACTCCATTGAATTCTTAAAACGCCATCTCTGTGATGAACTATGAACCTTTTTCTATATTTAAAAATATGTTTTTTTAATTAAAATGACCACTCTTGTAAGTTATAAATGTATACATATTTCATCATAAATATATATAAAACTTAATATATTCATAATAAATCATAGGCTAAACGGTCGCCTTTAGTTAAAATAACAATAATCAGATAAGTTACACGTTAAGAAGTTTTTATGTAATTTAAAGCACGTAAATTATGTGATATATTTTTAATAATTGTATTATCCAAGTATTTCCGAACCAATTCTTGAAAGGCAACGCACTTACGAGCCTTTTGGCAATGTGAGTGTCCGATGTATGGGCAATGGGCGGCGGTATTACATAACACCAGGTAAGACTCCTGCCCGGTTGCCTGCAATTAAAAAAAGCAGTATTTAATTGGATACAATTAGCGTTTTAAACCTTTATGGATCTTGGCCTTACATTCTGAATCATTATTTTTACAGACAACTTTGTAAGCAGCCTTCTGTCGCGCGTCGATATTTAGGTCTAAGTCATGTCTCCTTTACAAGCAGCTTTTAACCCAAAATAACTTTGCCTTATAAGCTTAAATAATTCATTATTTATAAATAGTATTTATGTCTAACGAGAGAGTGATAGACAAACAAATGAGCTTATAACAGATTTCTTCTTCCCACCACTAAAATCTTGATATCTTTTGAAATAAATCAGTTTTTTAATAAAAACTAATTTTCGGGTATCAAAATTTATTTTTTAGGATCGTATTAATGTGACCTTTAAAAGCAAGATTAATACAAATTTTAAACTTTATAATGGGATGACAAGTGATTATCGCAATTTAAACACTTTATAATCAAGGAATAGTTACCAAAAATGATTGGTTTTTTAACTATGAATTAATGAGATTGATAATTAATGAATTTTAATTATGAGAGCAACAGAGTTGTTTAATTTTCACCTCACTTCAGTTTTAATCACATAAAATCCTGAAAATATATGGAAAAGATGGTAGATATTGAACTTTACAATGTTATGAGCATGTGATATTTTCACCTCTAAACTTTAATCAAAAACTTTTTTTTAATAATTCAAAATGTATCGTCACGTTTTCTGTCATCGATTTTAAAATGACCCATATTGATTGGTCAATTGATATTGAGCATCTATTTTGTTGATAATTTTTAGAACTGGCCGCCTTCTACAACCCCAAATTCCTGTTTCGTTAGTAATTAATCGCCGGTTTTGGTAATTTACCTACTAAGCCTTGATTGTATAACATATATTTATATATATACACTAACACATTATCAAGTTAATTTATAAGTTCATAATCACATCACGATCACTGGTACTATATATCTATTGATATGTTAATATACAATGCTCTAACAATTGTGAGAATGTTGAATTTATTGCCATACATTCTATAATAAATTAGATAAAACATTTATAAATAATTTAAATAAATGCACTCAATGTAATACCAATACAAACAGTCTCCAGGCAATAGATTTCCTTCATAAGTTCTTATACATTATTGTATATTACAAAAAAATCTACAGCCTTTCGCCTAAACCCAATAACCTATCTCAATCCATTTTTGATTGATTTGATTTGATTTTTTAATCCGAATATTGATAAAAGTGTGCCAATAACCAATCGACGGATGGTACTAGCCATCGATTCAAACTATCCATGGTAGGTCGGATCGGTGTAAGTGGATAGACCTTTGTATGAACATGACAGTTCAACTGTGCCAATATCCTGCCTTAACATTTTCACTTACATCAGTTTTTAAAATAGTTAAAAAGTTATTTCATATGTTTTTAACATAGACATGTATATTTAATATTATTTGAACGTTTTGTTTACTTTATTTGGTTTATATTGATTATTATCAAATATGAGTGTAAAGAGCGAAGGGATTGTATTCTATCCGACACCAAAAATGGATTGTCTTCGTAGGGTTTAGTTATTGAGATGCAGATAGGAGATCCATCTACTGTCACGGTCTGATTTCAAATTGTTTTCAATCTGAGATCGTGGATAAAATATTAGGTTCGGGCATTAGTCAAATTGGTTCGAAAATTCTTCAGTCGGCAGATGGTTCCACATAGCGGGCAAAAAATTCCTTAGAAATCGCTCAGTTGTCGAAAGTCCGCCGAGGTGATACGGATGATATTTTGTATTATGCCTTGACGAGATATTTCAAGATGTTTTTGATTAGAACTATGTATCTATATAATATTGCAACATTTTTTTTAATACAAGACAATGCAAATGAGAGTAAAAGACAAATCTTATAAAATTGACCTAAAATATCTTTGGTTAGGAATTCCAAATTCAATAATTAACTCGTGCATTTGTTTTTCAAAAACCATGCTTCAGTTCATTTTTCCGTTTAATTTTTTTACGGCACTTTATTTATAAAATGGAAAACATGATACGTATATCGCATTTTACGAAAATATAATTGTGTTTTTTGTTAATGAGAAAAAGTTTAAAGTTCCTTAAACATGTACGCCTGATGCCTGCAGAAATTTGTGTTTTATAGGTGTCTGTTTTCTGTGTCTTTGGCCTGTTTTAAGCATTTAAGTTTTCATACAGATACTACATATGTAGGTACTACTACATAAGTTCCCAGTCTCATCTAGTTACTAACAAATATAGTTATTTATTTATGTATGTATGTATTATTCTATATAAGAAGTGAATTTTTTAATTAGTTCGCTTCATTATAAAAATACCAAATTTTTTCTTTAATAAAAGGGCTTGCCCGTTTAAGATAAAGCTGCATAGTTGTCAGTGGTTTTAAACTAAATCAGAAACAAGTGGGTTACCATGTCGCAAGAACCAGTTACTGTATTTAGTTTATGTAATGTCAGTAGGGTTGCCACAATCTTGTAATGAATTATAACGCTTCAGGCCTACCATTACGCAATAATAGACCTAAAACCGATGCAATTAAGACATACAGTATCTTCTACAATTTATTTAGTGCTTCTTGCATCCAAGTTCGAACCCCCATTGTTTCGATGCCCTTGACAACTCCATGCCACCAATTCAGCCTCGGTCTACCGGGGTTTCTCTTTGGACAGTTCCAATCCAATTTGCTTCATGCTCATAATATTTTTTTAAACGTCAATAACGTCTAGTAATATATTTTGTTAGGGAATTAGCTACATTAGACCTCGGCCACATTTGAAAGTCGTGGTCAGAAAGGAAACATCTGGAGCGGACAATCTGTTTCCACCGGTTTGTGTCCAGATTTTCGTATATACTTTTCGTATTTCGTGTATAGTTTTTGTGACGTAGTGTCTTTTACCTTCTGTATTACCAACTATGGGCAGTTGCTCAAATTCTCATAGCCTTTAATTGTGTTAATATGAGTTGGTTAATTATTCCGAAACATCGACTTTGCCTAGCCCTAGCTTCATCTAACAAAGAGATCTCGCTAAAATATATCGCAATTGTAAAACGCAACTAAATACAATAAAATTTAATCCCATGGGCAAAATTTTCTTAATAGAAATGAGATAAAAATATTTCAAAGATTAACCAGTGAATAAATGTTTATTTATAATTTTATAAGTTTATATTGGACAGTCGTGTGGCAATACATACCTTGGGACATGGGACATATAGCATTAAGCAACGTGAAAAGACTCTCCAAAAATCTAAAAATTTAAAATTTTATTAAATGAGTACATGTACAGTTATTATGTATATATATGTCAAAAAGCAGTGTTGCCCTTACTGGCTTTAGCGTCCTCAACCCTACGGTCATTCCTTCGAACTCCGTGTACATTATACGTGTGCTAACACTCACTCCTGTCAAACCATAACCTCTGTCAGACAGCATGACTTCTCTATGAAATAAAAGTTGTCAAAGAAACGGATACTCTCAAGTTTATAGTAGAGGCACTGAAATATTTCATATATTCATACAAGCAAACAATTTTAATATCAGCTAATTTGAAATTCACAATTGGCTATTTGGCGAAATTAGGTTGATGTCATTGATCACATCGATTCATATTTCGGTCATTTATTCACTAACATATAGGCCAAATGTTTTGTACCATGTACCACGGAATAATTGAAATCTTGATACCAACAACACAGAGTCCTCTAGTAGTGAGATCGAAAGATTAATTTCGTGACCATCTTCTGTCATAAATAAAGATTTATTATTCATTTATTTTATTCTATTAATTTCTGTTAAATAATAATAACATATTGGATTTTTAAGGCGGTTATATCGCGCGTCACAACTATGTAAAACAAGCTGCCCACTGAAGTATTACAGCACCAATTCGACTGAGAGACCTTTATGAAAGGAGCATACCGATCCTTAAAAGGCCGGCACCGAATTCGCGAGCTATCTGGTATTGAGAATGTCCACGTAGTATCCCTTAACATCCGATGAGCCTCCTGCCTTTACATATAAAAAAGCAGACATTTTATTTAGCACTCACGAACTTTACAATGATCTGTTAATTCGTAAATCATTAGATACGTAGAATTATAGCCAATTGCCCAAAGTAAAGCCATTATTATGCGGTGCGTTCGAATCCCGGTCGGACCGGTGTTTATGATTAAATTTATAATGGCTTCTCCGCCTTGTCAAGGCAATCAGATGATATCGCGATTACTTTGCTTAGCTAAAAAAATTTGACATTCTTCTCTTAGATTTTAGAGAAAAGAAGAGGTTATCGTAGTAGGAGAAGCAATAGACAGATCATTGAGAAGAATATTAAGGGGGCTACACTGCGGAGTATTTTGCAGGTAATGTTCGTGTTGAATTGTTGAAATTTCTTATTGAAAACCGATTAAATATAAATTTTTGAAATGTTGAACTATTTATTTTATAGTACAGAGGGCAAAGTGCCAATGGACACACTCAATACCAGAGCGCATTCCGTGTGTCCATGGGCGGCAATATTGCACCGTCATTTAAGAATTTTTACGCTTTTTTCTTTTTCCTATGTCGAATTGGTTCCGAAATTATGTAATATTAATATTAAGTTTCTATTGCTACAGTGCCGATAATGGATTGGTATAGAAAACTTTTTGTTTTGACAAATACACATTTCAATAAATATGACGATAGTAAAATCACATCAAGTTTTGCGGGAATTCCCCTGTACGTCAAAACGAGACACACAAAATATCTGGTTTGTCTGGTTTAGAAATGTATAGATGAAATATGAAAAACATTTGTCGTTTTGTGTATTGGCTAGTTTTAAAGTTATTGTGCGTGCTCCTATTTCACCACGCCTCCTGCTGATAGAGGACAAATCTTTGTTTTTAATTTATTTTATTATTCTTGATCAAGATGTCAGATGGAACACGGTGTAATGATTGCAGCTCCTTACGAACGTTGTGTAAAAGAAAAAAACCTGGCGACTAGAGTGGCGGAGAGTTCTTTTCTTCCGTTCTGCGCCTTTGATTTGAGAACTGGCAGTAAATGTAAATTTACAATTAATTTAATTCTTTGACGTACTTAACTGACTTGTTTACCTATATGAATAAAGATATTTAGATTTTTTGTTTTTTTTATATTACAGTCACAATCATGGTCGTCTGTTATTTTCACTAAAGAAAGCTACGTTCAACGCGTGACTCTCTGGAATGTATTGATGAATTATATACGTTATCGGGTTATACAAAACATTATTAATAAAGATTCTAACAGATGGCGCTGTGTTAAAAGTACCAACGTTTCACATAAGTTCTCCTACCGTTTCCTTTGAATTGTTTACTACTATGTAATATAATAAAAACCTTAGCCGCAGCAACGCTTGGCCGAGTCTGCTAGTAATCTTATAAATATAAAAAACATTACCAATATTGTAATCAAGTCTTTTGCCAATAACAAATCGTATGAAATAAAATGCTTGGCTTAGCAATTTGACATTTCAAGAACATAACTTTGTGTATTAAATATTTGAATATTAATTAATCGTAATTCATGCGATACAAATTAATTATGCATAATAAAATCCTAATCAAGTTATAGCTATCGTGAAAATTTAGACGCTACTGTAAGAAGACAAGAAACTCAATTATTTTATTTTAAAAGTCTTTGTTTTTGTTGAATTCGATTCTAATAACTGGACCGGATTTAGAGGTCTGGCCTCGGGGCAACAAAAGAGTAGAGGCCCCAAATTATTTTCCAAATAAAATGAACAAGTTCAGTCAATTTTGTAAATCAATAATTTATTGTACAACCAAGTAGATTTTTCAGTATTAAACATATAAAAATATATCGGAATTAAAAACATTTTTTTTCGAAGACTCCTTTCTTGGGACCCTGGGGCTGTTAGCAATTATAGTTTACAAACAGGCTTATAATTATCCCGTATACTAAGAATTATATGAATATATTAAAAGACGATTAGTTCAATCTAGGTCATTAACGAACTGACTTTGACCAGAACCACTTTAATCTACTTTACAATTACAAATAAGATTCGTATGTAACTTGTTCAATCGTTGCTTTTTCTCAGCACCGACTTTGATCGTCAATTGGTGATTCGTTTATTTAATGTTTACATTTTGTTAATTAGTTTATTTAACCATCACGTCGTTAATTCGTTACTTAATGGTTACGTATCGTAAAATTATTTTATTTGATGATTACGTTTCGTTAATTCGTTAATTTAATCGTCACATCGTTAATTCGTTAGATAATGGTTACGTTTCGTTAATTATGAGAAGCGATCCCGTCTAGAAAACCCTAGTAAGAAAAAAACTAAAAAAAATATTAAGGGTAAATTGCACTTACGAAATCAACCAACCACAATGCAAGTGACACGGAAAAATCACAGAATGACCAAGCTTTATCTAAAATAATACAAAAAACATAAATAAACTAAAAACTAAAAGCTAAACTCACGAATTCAATCAAAGAATTTTACCAATTATATTTAAAAATTAAACGCAAATAATAAAAAAATCCGAAGGCTGGACCATTCGAGTATTCTTTTAACTCAAAAGAAGGTTTTTATAGAACGAAAAATTGAAATAAAAATTTGGCTTTGTATTTAGTTTGCAGTTCAATTAACAGTCTCTTTACCAGAAACATACAAATCTATTTAAAAGGTAGGCTAATTCAAATATTAATTAGACTGAATGAATTCGCTAGAGCCCGCTGATTACACATAAATACCGCTAGCGAAGATGCGAGCTTAAATGTAAATCAATATTACGGCTACAATTTATGGGGCTCAGATGTTCGTCTGTAATTATTATCGGCATTCAACCAGGGTTGTGAATCCAGTAATCATCTTACGCCATTACGTCGCAATAAAGTGGGGATCATATGTCAGTAAAAACATAAAATTAAACATGACTAATTGATTATAATCATTGAGGTTACCTGATTACACTGCAAGGCCTAGGTCGTCGGGTTTTTTAGAAAAAAATATAGTCTAAGAGCTACTTTTTGCGTTAAACGGCGCAATTAATTTGATTAAATGTCATTTGTCGCGTAATTGTTGTAATGTAATTTTACATAATTCAGAGTGATTAGTATTAACATACAAAAAATGTCGCTAGTCTTGTTCCACAATTGAGCGTATTTTTCCGCGCACCACCGCATGGAACCAACTGCCCACTGTAGTTCAGAACCAATTCTACTTAGGGTCCTTCAATAAACAGTGTGTTCGCAAAGGGCCGGCATGGCAATCGCGAACGCTCTAGCATTGGACATGAATTGCTTAACATCAGATGAGCCTTCTGCATATGAATAATCTGTTAAAAAAAATCTCTTTCTACAGTGATAAAGTGTGTCTTTGAATGATTTCTTTGAAAATACAAATCATTATATGGGCGGCAACATTGCCACATATACAAAGTAAGTCTGTTGGGCAATCAAAGAATATAGTTATAAGACTAATTAATACCTCACATTAATTTTAAAATAGTATAAATATACGCCAAACAAAAGTAAAAACAAATAAGTTTCATATTATTTAGGTATCAAATTTAAATACCTCAAAATTTTACCACATTTTGTACCACTGGACTGTACCCTAAACTAGATCTCTTTAGATCCCTATATCTTTAAACACACGACTATTAGTTACCTTAACAATTTTTGAGGTCAGCTATAAATATAATATTCAACATATACTAGTCTAAATGAAATGGCCTCGCTGCTGGTTTTTCTCGCAATTTCGCTCACATAAAAATATCTAAGGACGTAAATGCAAGTGACACAATTTATTCCACGAATTGTAAACACTTGATACTTGCTCAATAATATTAATATTTCCACTGATACCTAAGACACTCTCAATGCCAGACTCAAATTAAAATCATTTATTCATTAAGTAACACAACTTAAACTTATGAACGTCCGTTAGGAAGTACATATTAAATGGTTTTAATTTTACATTTGATGCCAGTTCTTAAATCAAGGGCGTATAACGGATGAGAAGAACTGGCAACTCTCCGCCACTTTAATCATTTATTTAATCGCAATTTAATTATTTCGTTTATAATCTATTGTTGTACGCGAGTGTCAAAATAAATATCGTAAAGTTTGTTCTGTGGTTTATGAAGAGATCTTCTCACTCGGCACAGATAACGCAATACATATAATGGCACCCGGAAACGCTTCTGTATGTCACTAGGTAATATTGTATAAGCATCATGTAACATACTTAGGGTTGTCAGTGAGAAAATCTTATCTCAAATGTAATCAAAAGTCAGACGGTCATATTAAACGTCATTTACTGTAGAGAACAGTGTTTGCCTAGTGGCTTCAGCGTGCGACTCTCATCTTTGAGGTCGTAGGTTCGATCCCCGGCTGTGCACCAATGGACTTTCTTTCTATCTGCGCAATCAACATTCGCTCGAACGTTGAAGGAAAACATCGTGAGTAAAGACTTGATTTAGCCGAAAAACAGTCGCCGGCATGCGTCAGGTACAGGCCGATCAACTATCTATATATCTCTATTTGAAATAGAAATAGAAATATGAGCCCGACCTATAAAGCGCAACTGATTTATTTTTACTGTGTCGGTTGCCATAGTTACGATGTCTGACAAAACGGTAACCATGACAACAAAGACGCTACTATAAAGTCAGTTGAAATGTAGTCAGCGGGCTCCAACTCGCCCATAAACTTCATGAGAATATTTCTGGAGTGGTTCCTGGTCCCGGCGGGAGACGCCAAGCCATCTCGGCCACAGATCTGCCTGATTGCATGCAGATGTATGCCAGGCCAAATGGCTATTGTGCACCCATATACACGCGATAACCTTTGTAAACACGAAAACTAGCTAAACCATTGTTCAGCCATTGGCATTATATTACGCCTGGGTCTATATTTTTAGGTTTCCAACCTATAATTTCGAATCATTAACATAGCCCGTCTATATGCATATAATAATTGAACCTATACATAAAAATAATAACTTCTTATCAATTTATGTACGAAATTGACTGTTTTCATATATTTTGTTTAACAATCTATTTTGGCTTTTTGTCGAGTCGGAATACGACGTTCCAGAAGTGATCGTTTGTAAGGCAGTTTTTGTCCACTATGTGGACACCAGTTACCCACTGAAGTATTTGTTGTCTTGAAGTATTTACTAATGCTAAAAATACCGGAAAAAATATTGTTCAAGTGTTTTCCTTTATATTATGGATACGAGTGTATGGTACGAATAAATACTGGTGCATAGCAGTACTCGAAATTCCAAATAGTAGTTTCAACGTAATTTCAAAACGTTTCGAACAAAATTCGTTGGTTTGTAGCGACCGTTACTTTCTAACTTGGAGTGTTGAAAAAAATCAGGCCACAACGCGGGATTTAACAGCTAAGATGAATTAACTGATTAAATCATTCAGTTCCGAATTCCTAATTTGCGCAAGTGTTTATTCTTTGGATTAATGACGCATTAAAACTTGTTTCGAATTTATCGTCGTAAATGTTACAAATTTATGCACCGACGCACGATATACCCGCTAATTTATGACAGCCTAATATATGTTTTTTTCTATACGGGGAAAATTAAACTAAACAAATTATTATTTATAATTTAGACACAAAAAATGAAGTTAAAAGTAATGCCTGCAAATAAATTTAAAACGTTTATTCAATATTTTTTTGTATATAGGGGGGCAAAAAGCACCGGGACGCCAAAAAAGGTCAGTCATCGCAGCCCATAGATACCCATTTTTAGTCCTACGTTCGTTTTAAATAGTTGGAGGTCGTATCTCTCAGAGAACACCCCCACCGGGAGTCGATTCCACAGTTCGCTCGTTCGCAAAAATATATTGTCTGCGTCTGGCACAACAATTTCTTTTGAGAAATTTTTACAATTACTGCCGCTTCTAGGTCGTAGAACGGACGAGAAGAACCTTTCCCCGCTCTTTTTTCTCTCTCGTTAACAAAAGTATTCCGGCTGCTAAAGGTTGTATTCGGTTTTTCGAGACATTTGATATTGCTATTCGTGAAACTGTATTGCGTCTTAAGGAAAATAAGTCCCTTGGTAAGATTTTAAATGCAAATGAGATACGATTTTGACATGTAATCTAAATCATACGTCAATGTCATAAATGTTATACGATTAAATGCTTTGATAATTGCGATTAAGTGGATATAAAAACTATTTTTTGCTTTTCATTTCATGCTTATATAATATTCAGTATAATCTATAAAATAACAAACATAGTAGGTATATATTTTTTACCTACGTAGTAAGTAAATAAATAATAAATCAGTGGCGCTACAACTACTATAAGGTCTTGGCCTCAGATTTGTGAATCTGTTTCATTATCTTTTTTAAATCTAATAGGCAAGTAGGTGATTAGCCTCCAGTGCCTGACACACGTCGTCGACTTTTTGGGTCTAAGACATGTCGGTTTCCTCACAATGTTTTCCTTCACCGATCGGAAAGAAAGTCCATTGGTGCACAGCCGGGGATCAAACGTACGACCTCAGGTATGAGAGTCGCACGCCACTAGGCTAACACATTTTTCTACGAAGTAATACTAATAATAATATATAAAAATTTATAAATAGAAAATTAAAACAAATTATATATATATATTTATTTACATATCTTAATATATATATTTCTTGTGTGCGTGTGTATGTGACTGAACTCCTCCTAAACGACTGGACCGATTTAGACGAAATTTTTTGTGTGTGTTCAAGGGGATCTGAGAATGGTTTAGATTCGCAATTTTGTCCGCTGGACAATGTTTTTTTAATTAATTTTCAATTTATTAGTTGTTGTTGATTTTGGAATGTTTTACATTGGATCCGACAGACGGCGCTACCATCGCAGTGTCAAATTTTAAATAATATTCGAATTTTAATTTTAGTCTGTCCCGAAATTTAAAAAAAGTTTTGTTATCATTGTGTTATATCGTGTGTGACCATGTGCTGGATCGTTAGATATTGTCATAACATTTGAATAATAATTTTCATCAAAATGGCTTATTAAAAATTGAAATTTTGAAATTAAAGACGTGTAGACAGGACAACGTCTGTCGGATCCGCTAGTATATAAATATATCGGAGGAGACGGATCTTGATTTTCAAAACCCAATGTTGTTACGCAGAATCAATCATTAAGCAAACGATTACTTATATTAAATTAAATGATTGGATAATAAACATTAAATTGAAAAAAAATCGTTAGATTTCGAAAGTTGTTATGCTTGACACGGTAAAGAACGAACCAACGCAAATATAACCTTAAATGCGTTTATATTATTATTAAATGGGCCATGGGGCAGGCCGGGCGTTTCATAGCTCACATCATAAGCTAGGACGCCAAATAAAATATAGTTTCGAGATCTGTCAAACATTTGTTCTCAAGACAGTTCGACAGTAAGACAAAACTTTTTTTTTATTTACATGATATAATACCTAAACAATTTCCGGAGCACTGGAATGAAATTGGAATCATATTAAAAAGTGGCACTACCTTCGCCTCGGATTTCTGTATGTAATAGGCAAGTGTTCAGCTTTCAGTATCTAAACACGCTGAAGAATGAATCCAAGCATTTACCTACTAACTACCGATTCGCCGTACGACCGTGTGCTATTCACCGTGGGCTCATGATATACTGGAATGTTTTGGATGTATTTAATTGGGGGATTTTCAGAGAATTTTATACAAATTTTTGTTTCTTAAAAATCAATATAAACTGAAATATCAAATACTCCATGAAATTGTATACTTCTTGAATATGTTCTCGATGCATATTTGAAATAATATCTCAAGCCGAGTGTATGACAATTTTAGGGGTTTTTGAATCTAGATTCACTCAAGTTTGTATTACCTTATTAATACGTAATTACGTAATTCTACATTATCGGTGTCGGTATTGTGTAGTTCCATCGTATTAATAACTGTTAATATAATAATTATGTGAGAAATAATTAAATACATAATGAAATTGTTAGACTAATGTGATAATACTTATATTAATGTTATCCGTTTCATCAAATAAATGATATATAGTCAAAACAACATCGGTTCACTTTGGTCGTAAAAACCGATAGTCGTAACAGCCGATGACGTTTTCTAGTAATGCAGCCGGAATCTTTGATTTTGGTAAATATAACCGGTATGTTGTTCTAAACGACGTCGTCGTAAACATTTTTGACTGTATATGAATTAATAGTTCGTGAAAACATAAGAATATAAGTATTGGAAAAGAAATCCGCGTACCTTGACCGCGATGTCAGCCGACGCGCAAATATTGCACCTAAACATATCTTTACTCAACCGTTACCTAAGTGGTAAAACACTTTCTATCGTATTTAGGGTTATAAAAACTTACCTAGACAGATAAAGAGAAGTTTTTGAAGTGAAACTTCTTTAGGCGCATGAGGGTAGTGTTTTTACGGATAAAACGTCACGAGTTTGTGCAGCGTTTTTGTCGAAGAAAAGGAAGAGAAAACATACACACTGTAGGTTGATGTATTCGTTTAGTTACATACTCTATATGTATTAGAACTTTAGATCGTAATTCAGTCACTTACATAGAGTGGTCATATACTGATACATGATCATCTATTAGGCTTTAGTAATAATTAATTTACAGAGAAGTATCACGCCTGACATGTGTACTTTGTAGGCATGCAATTTTTTTATGTCTAAAATTGTTAATATCAAGTATCATATTTGATTGTAAGTATCATATTTTTCTTTTGGTGCCACGCCATTACTGGTTGGCCGTTACTCTCGGTTCCTGTTAGCGTCCAGTACCAGATGCAGCAACACTTCTGCAATACCTGTCCACACTCCCCTTACTTAACGAAGCCATTTTTTTCCGTTTTTTTTAAACATAGATAAAGGTAACGGAAAACTGAATAAAATATTCATTTAAAGTATAATAATTCAGTTATATTTATTGTGTCCCAAATGATTATATATATAACGAGGCAAACACGAAAACTTGTCTATTAAAGCAAGAAATCTGTGTGGTCTATAGACTAACTGATCACCACGTATTAAGTAATTGTCAAAAAAATTATTTATCTCGATATAATACTAAAACGTTTATTTATTTATTAACACTTCGTTACATTACAATATAAAAATTGAACATTATTAAATGAAAATTAACTGGCGGCCTTATCGCTTTCGATCGATTTCTTCCAGACAACCACTATGAGTAAAGGAAAAAAAACATGGATTAAATTGCATAAGGTAGGCAAGAAGTGCAAAATTATTATTAATAATATGTTATTCGTAAGAAATAGGAAATCTTTGCTATACATATCGTTATACGTTTCGGAAGTTTGATGTGACAAGCAAAAAGTCACCTTGACAATAAACAAAACCTAATCACTTATTTCCTACAAAAAATTAGATTCTTAGAATGATTTAATTTAGACATCTTAATTATTAAACTGGCATACAACAGATAATGTATATGTTTATTAAAACAGATTTTTTATGTTCATTGACACCGTATTATTTGAATTACGAAAGTCGAAATTATAATTAGATACGTTCTCTAACTATATATCGTTATATATATATATATATATTTCAATAAATAAGTCTAATAGGTATATATTATTTTAACCTTTAATGCATTTTGGTTGTTGCCGGAAAATAATAAATGTTACAATAAGTCGTTTTTTTGCCGAATTGTTACAAGAATAATTTAACGTTGCAATTATTATATTTTTAATATTAGTGTTCAAAATTGTAATGTTTTCTAAGTATGTAATTTAGTATAAATGAGATTGGTTGGCTGATTTTTGGTTGTGTTATTTGCATATTTTTTATGTTATTAAATAAACAAAATTTTAGTATTATCAGTGAAATCGAGAATCTATAGATAAACCATAGATGAAAAATTTCAGTAAAGAAGAAAATACTAACGTTTGACAAATGTCAAGTATGTGTTATATCTACACGTATGAATTGAAAATATTTTTGACATACAACGTAGTATTATGATAATAGTTATGTGATGACGTCGCAATTACAGAGGTCGAAAATATTAAATAAAAATTGATTTAATTTTTAAAAATATTTTATTTACAATTTTCAAAATCGAAGGTCAATGTCAGATAATTTAATTTTAAACTTCCTTTTGTCTTAAATTATGATAATGTATGCAAATAGTATTGAACTTGACAATTTTGATATTGAGACACAAGCGCCTAACCACATTTGGAGGATGCAAAAACTATATTATAATACGAACTAACTTTTGTATTATTTTTTTATACATGTGTCTTTACGATAATAATAATATAAGAAGACTAATAACTAAGTTAAGTCGGACATAATTTACTAAACAATAACACTGCTTACAGTCTCTATTAAAGGGAAGACACTCTTTTATATTTTCCATTTTGACGTTCTAACTTGAATGAAAAAAAAACAAACAAACGCACTCCAAACCTTTTACCGGTTCTTTTAAAATTATACCGGTCTCTTTTATACCCGACTAAGAGGTTATCAATTCGACGTTTTTTTTATAATACCCCTCCTTGCCCAAGACTTTTTAAAAGCTTGCTAATTAGGATCTTAGCAAGAGAATAATGGTTGCCAATATTTAGGCATCGAAGACCTCTCATAAGATTTATAACTTTCGCAAAGTGACATCAGCTTATTGTGTCCGAGTGAAAGTAAATAATTGAAATTTCACTTTGGCACTTGTGTGTGAATGAAGTGAAAAATTTATTGGAAACTTAAAATTATTATTAAACTGTAGTAGTAGGTTGTATCCAAATATCGCAAGAATAGTAAAAGTCCAAAAAAATTAAAGGCCGGCAACGCACTCGCGAGCCTAGCATTGTGTCCTGTCGTGGGTGGCGATATTACATAATCATTTGGGCCTGTTCTATTAATACACATTTTCATACTCACACATTCGTAAACTCATTATTACATAATAAATAAGTTACAAAATTAAACCCTTATAAACAAATGCTTCTTCCATAGGTCAAATGTATTTTTGCTGGCAACATTCATCGCTACATTATTTTTTACAGACAAGTTTTGGCGGTTAAATTTGATTAAACATATATTTTTTTCTTTTAATATTGTTGACGCCGTTCGTCACATGATTCGTGCTAATTTTAAATAACCTCTAAATTTGTTATTAATTATTAATTTTTTAAGCCTTGCCCAGTTTTTAAGTAGTTGTATAATATAGATAATTAGCAATAAAATGACGGATGCGACACACTATACTTCCGAATTTAAATTTGACAATTCCGGTTACGTTTTGCGTCATCTCCAATGACGTTTGGGTGTTCCAAAAAACATATTTTTACTAAACATTTTCTTGAAATGTTATTTATAGTTGACGTATGTAAATGTTAAAATTGGCAAAACACTTAATTGTATAGGTATTAGAACAAGTTTAAGATTGCCGTAAAGTTCAAGAAATAAAAATAATAATATAGTAAAAACTTTATAGTTTGTATGTTACGGATAAAAAAGGCGTTGAGTTTTGGAAGTATTATGAATAAATTATCAAAAAATCACCTTCTACAGACTTCGAAGATGCCGAGTTTATAATTAGCTACGATCAGCGACTATTTTTCGTTATAAATATGTATACCTACACACAATTGCATTAACAATGTTGCACTAATTATTTTAATAGGTATGTAGATAGTATGACAAAAAGAATAAAACATTATCCCCAAAAATATGCTATATTATTTTAAACCGGCTTCCGACGCGTTGATTTCGTGTATTTTAGCTCAGTCTTTGCGGCTTCTAATTTTGGCATTAGTGTGAACAATCTACTCTGACCTGTGCATCAATTAAAGTTATTTTGGAACTTGTAAACATCTTTTTTGTAATCAACGTGTATTAGGTTTTATTAAAAGCTTACACCAAAATCGGTTGCCTGTAAAGTCGGTTTACTGACGATAGTTGAACGTGACGACGTCATAAGAAAATACTGATGGAATGGGTGCATTTTATAAAGAAAATGTTTATTTTATTTGTTTGATAGATATTTTGTATGGATATATATAAAGATGGAATATATGGAATATATGTTAAACTGAACGCATCCACTTAATATTATGTAATCTGTATCTGTCAATGTTGTCTGTTATAATAAATATATCGCCCCTGTCTGTTCCAAGATGTTGAGCGGTTCGCACCATTGTCTAACTCAGCTGTTTTATTTATTTCTCTTTACTAAATTCCTACTCTAAAATAGTTTGTAACAGGTTATGGGCCCAGACGCCCGGATAGAAATAGGGAAGTAGGATTTATAAAGTGATAGGCATCACGTTGATGCAAATTGATTTCGTGATACGTCGCGACGTCATTAACTTTTCAGCTTACAATGGCGGACCCCCGTTTTGCTCAAATTGATCGTTTGGCGGGCCGTGATAATTTTCCTACATGGAGTTTCGCGGTGAAAACCTTTTTAGAGCATGAAGATTTGTGGAAATGTGTCGAGACATCGGGCATGGCTTTTACGAAGACCGAAGATACGAAGGCAAGGTCAAAAATAGTCCTTCTAGTTGACCCTATGAACTATGTTCATATCCAGGATGCCACCACGGCTAAGGAGGTATGGGATAACCTGAGAAAGGCTTTTGATGACTCCGGCTTGTTGAGGAAGGTAGGTCTTCTGCGAGAACTAATTACAACAGATCTGGAAAGTTGTGGTAGTGTTGAGAACTATGTCAACAAAATCATCACATGTGCACACAAGCTTCGTAATATAAAATTCATTGTAGATGATGAGTGGCTCGGCACATTATTATTAGCCGGGTTACCAGAGTCATATAGTCCTATGATTATGGCTATGGAAAGCTCAGGTGTGTCCATCACTGCTGATTTAGTTAAAACAAAGATTTTACAGGATGTAAAGTCTCCGGACAACTCATCTGTTTTTTTTTCAAATTTCTACAAAGGCAAGGCAAAGAATAGTAAATGTTCAGGTTCTAAAGCAAATAGTAAAGGTCCCAGGTGCTTTAGGTGCAATAGGCATGGTCATTTAGCCAAATTTTGTGCCTCAAACAGCTCAAATCAAAAGAATAAGTCTGAAACTATTAATACTTCTTCTAGCTATGTTGCAGCGTTTCCAGCCTCACCAGGCCTAGAGAGTGGATGTTGGTACATTGATTCAGGAGCTGCAATGCACATGACAAACAAGAGAGATTGGCTTTATGACTACGGACCTGCTTTAGTAACAAACATTAAAGTTGCAGACAACAAAATATTAACAGTAAAAGGCTGTGGTAAAGTAAATATAGAAACATATGATGGTGAAAGTGAATTAAAAATTGGTACAATACAAGTAAAAAATGTTTTATATGTGCCAGATTTGGCTGTTAATCTTCTGTCAGTCCGCCAAATGACACAGAATAACTGTCAAGTAAAATTTAGTAAGAATACATGTAATGTTTATAAAGAGTCTAAATTAATTCTCACTGGATATATAAAGAACAATTTATATGTGGTTCATAATGAAACTTATGCTTTGATGTCATCTGTACATCTATGGCATCAAAGGATGGGTCATCTAAATTATAATGATCTTCAGAAACTTAATGAGTCTACAGATGGAGCAGATATAGAATCAAGTAGAGAGGAGCATGTGGTATGTAATACTTGCTTAAAAGGTAAGCAAACAAGGCAACCATTCAAACATGCTGGCACAAGGGCTTCCGCCCTCCTGGAGTTGGTGCATTCAGATGTATGTGGGCCAATGGAGGAAAAGTCTCTCGGTGGTGCCAGATATTATGTCACTTTTGTCGACGATTGGTCTAGAAAGGTATTTGTTTACTTTATCAGCTCTAAATCACAAGTACTCGAAAAGTTTAAAGATTTTAAGCTACTAGTAGAGAATCAATTAAATGCTAAAATTAAAACACTAAGATCTGACAATGGAAAGGAGTATGTCAATGAAGCATTTGATAAGGTTTGTAGGGATTCTGGTATCAAACGTCAACTCACTATACCCTATACCCCCGAACAGAACGGCATGAGTGAGAGGATGAACCGAACTTTAACAGAACGTGCTAAATGTATGCTTATTAATTATTGGTTATTGTTTAGAATCCAAGGGTTATAGATTGTTTGACAAAACTGAAGGAAAAGTAATGAGAAGCAGAGATGTAATCTTCCTAGAAGAAAGTGTAAATAAAGATTTTGCTTTTCTACCACTTACTGAATCGCAAGTAGTTATAAATGAAGATAATTTAGATGATACTACTGACATGACTTTAAAGGAAATTGATAGTGCAGTCTGTGCAAGTGATGATGATTATGTCCCGGAGCATTCTATATCCAGGAGTGAATCACCTATAAACAGAATTAAAATGAAGAATAATTTCAAAATGAATGAGCTTGGAATTGCTTATTGTTATATTGGACTTTGTATTTCATACAGTTCAGAAGGAATAGCCATTGATCAAACTAGGTACATAGAAAATACATTAAGACGTTTTGGTATGGAACAATGTAACTCAGTAGGAACTCCAATGGAACCGAATATAAAGTTTTCAAGTTCTGAAAAATTTGAAAGTATACCTTACCAGGAAGCCACTGGCTGCTTATTATACATCTCACAAGGAACAAGGCCAGATATATGCTATGCAGTGCATACATTATGTCGATATAATAGTTCTCATACAGAAGAGCATTGGAATGCTGTTAAGAGGTTATTTCGATACTTACAAGGTACAAAGTATCTACAGCTTGTATACAAAAGTAATGTTGATGAAGAAATCACTGGATACTCAGACTCTGATTGGGCTTCCTGTACTGAAGACAGAAAATCATGTACTGGATACATTTTTAATTTCCAGGGTGCAGCGATATCTTGGAATTCAAAAAGGCAGCAAACTGTTGCCTTGTCTACTACTGAGGCAGAGTATATGGCGCTCTCAGCTGCTACTCAAGAAGCTATGTGGCTGAGACAGTTGCACTGTGAACTGTGGCCTTCTTTAAAGGTTACAACTATTACTTTGTACTGTGATAATCAAAGTGCTATTAAACTTACAGGTACTTACAGTTATCATGCTAGGAGTAAACACATTGATGTTCGTCACCACTATCTGAGGAACAAAGTTGAATGTGGTGATGTCAAGATTGAATATGTGGGCACTGATTCGATGGTTGCTGACTGCCTCACCAAAGCCCTACCGAAGCCCAAACACCAGCACTTCCTCATCGCTATGGGTTTGCGTTCAAGGGAGGATGTTAAACTGAACGCATCCACTTAATATTATGTAATCTGTATCTGTCAATGTTGTCTGTTATAATAAATATATCGCCCCTGTCTGTTCCAAGATGTTGAGCGGTTCGCACCATTGTCTAACTCAGCTGTTTTATTTATTTCTCTTTACTAAATTCCTACTCTAAAATAGTTTGTAACAAGATGGAATATATGGAAATCACAATTGATACAATTCAATTGTGATATCCATATAAATACAATTTTTTAACGAACGAACGCTGCCGAACGTAGCCGATTGTGCCTCTTTTTCGCTCGTTCCGCGCTCTCGCTCGCACTTCAAGAACGCCTCAGGGCGAGGTAACGCCGCATGCGTCATGTTTTTTCGAGTGTGCAGCCGGCTCCATCGAATTATAAGACGTTGTCACGTGAAAATAATAAAGACAATTTGTGAAGATAATTCTGACAAAATCCAATGTAAATAGCGTCTTGAGTCTGACCAGCTGTCGAAGTACGGTCCATCAAATATTATTCTAGCAAAACCGATCATTATAGTTAATTCAGTAACGTTACAAGTTACCGGTAAATTATACGTTACGCTCTGATTACAACGACTTTTCGTCATACGGAAGGTGGTGCAGATTGCCTCTCAAGATCTGTGTAAATTTTTAATTTATGTAACTTAAGTTATTTAAGAGAGGACAACAAAAATAAAAACACTTCCGATTACCAACTAAAGATGATTAAAAAACTGTATCTAATCAAATAATTAACGATATAACTATATACCTAATGAGCTGAAAACTTCGTAGGCTAACATAGAAAACATCTATTTTTTATTCGATTATTCAAGGTAACGAGAGATTAATATTAATAAAATGATTTTTCGATAACATTTCCATAGTACGATTTTATATTAGCCTTTTGAGGCTCATGGCTTCAGTTTCGGCGACTACCTCTTCAGCAGCGCAAAATTACTGTCCAGGGAGCATTCTTTTGAGTTCTGAGAACCGGAAAAAGTCAGTCAGTGAGCCAAATGTCCCAAAAACCACTGCACCGATTTTAGTGAAATTTAGACTGTTCCCATAGTTGGAAAACATCTGATTGAAATCATCATCTCGATAGGAGTTTTACTTTCAAAGAAACTTGTTGTGAAACATACAGATTCGCGGTGGGTACATTGATGGAAGTTGGGCGTTGGCAAACTTAAATACAAGTTGTTTTTGAGCTACGGTTGTGCGCCAATGGACTTTCTCTGTGTGCCGGAACCGGCATGCCTCAGACCCAAAAAGTCGGCAGCGTGTAAATATCATCCCGAAACATACAGAGATCAGAGAAACATACAAATACAAAAAAGACCCACACTTAAAAGGGTGCTACAAACACTGTTTTTTTGTTAATTATTGGTATTATTATTTCTTTAATGCTAATTAAATTACAACCAAAATTGTCTCCCAAGTAGATGTGATTTTAATACCATTATTTATTATGAAATAAAATAGTACTAACAATCTCTAATAACCTTTTGTTAAAAGTAATTACATTTATACACGATTAAACGATATGAAGATCGTTATTTAAGTTTAAATTACAAAACATAAAACTCAAAGATGGCACTCATGAATGAATTGATTGCGTATATTGTAAAGAAAAACACTTTTTTACGGATTATAGTTATGTATTATTGTATTTAAAATTATAATTATTTGTACATAATTTTAAATTTAAACCGACACCGTAAAAAAGTGTTTTTCTTTAAATGTGTAAAAGTTATGTAAATAAAAGATATTGTCTTTTATTTACATAACTATGTGCGTATATTGTATATTTTTACAATTTATTTATACTCCTTACATACAAGAGCCTTTATTATAGACATATTATATCAACTTCAATCTTCAGGGACTATATTCTATGGGATACTGAACCACCTGGTGTTGCAAAACTGCTTCATTTTTATTACTTACTTGAAGTTGCTAAACTATTCGTTCAAAGAATCTCCTGGTACATTTTGTGTTTGGGGTGTGTCCTAATTAGTCTTATATCTTGTATCAATCATCGTGTTGTTTTATCAGTCATAAAACAACACGATGCCCTAATAATAAACGCCTTTATGCCTTGCTCTGAGACTTTTCTACGGCAATAATTACAATAAATATAAATGTATTTATATGTTTACAGATCCGAATGAGTACCAAAAGCTGATAAAATGGGTCACAAGCAATACCGGGCGGTGGGGCAGAGCGCCCGAAACCGGCTCTTCGGTTTAAACCCACGGATTTCAGGCGATGATAAGTCCGTACCACTTAGTATGCTGATCTCCCAACAGGGGAAACTTAATCACGGTGAGTACATAATATGACAGAAATCTAGTTGTCTCTTTCATTTTGAATTGAAAGTGCCACGCACACGCATATCGCTATCTCTTTCGAGTTGAGAAAAGAATTGTTTGCCACCATAATAACGATGCTTTTTCCTGACCGGTAAATTGATAATGAGGTCGTTCATCTATTGTAATGAAAGACAATATTAATTGATTTTACATATCAATAATTCCTAATGATATTCAATAGCCCACTGACACTATTGCAGACATATTTATGTGCAATTTTTTAACGTTGCATCACGACATAATGTATTAGACTTTTCGTAATACGGTGGTCCAAGTCTTAGCCGGTCTAGTTTCCGGTTGACTATGGCTCATGGACGAAATGCGGCCCAATCCACGATCTACATTGTAGAGTATTAAAAATAAAGAAATTCTCTATTATCACATAATAATTATACTAAAGCTTCGATATTAAATGTAAATTATTGAGCGTGATGTCTTACGTATATTCAGACGTATATTTTAGCTACTAGCTTTAAATTATTTGAACACTGAGACTATAGAGGGGACAAAAATCGCAAAAATATAAAATAATAACTTTATTTTGTACTTCTCTGGGGTAGCATAGCAAAATGTTACATGTGTTTGTGTGTGTGAAACAACCATATTAAGGCTTAACTCTCGGGGGCTCAGCTATATGTATTTAGTAGTTTTGAGAAGAGCAAAGGTTCTCTACCATTGTCTCTTTCTAACAATAAACATATGAAAGAAACGAATTGTCAAATCGCTGCCGCCTGTAACGCGTCACACACAACGAACTCACGCGATCCTAAATATGCAGCGCGTACGCAGTTAAATATCACATTTCATTCCATTTATTTGCTCATTTCACAACACGTCAACGGCCCTGCTTTACCCAGCTAAGCGTAATTATTGGGGTCAACTTTATCGAACAAGGTAGCCTATGTACTAGACAAAAACTTAAGTATATATTTATTCCACCTAAGGTCGTTTTAATTAAAACTCTTTGTCTGTCACGTGACGGATCTTTCGCAAACTCACAAATACAGTATGTATGAGACGACTAAAACGTCACCATTTTCTAGAACTAGAAGACCAGCTGTAGTTCTAAACAGCAGATGAGTAGATGCTCCAATGGAAAGTACATGACAAAACCACAGCACAGATTCTCTCATAGCTTTAGTGACGAACGCAAATACGCGCAAAAAAATGTGGTGTACCCTATTTAACAAATAAATGTGTACTTAGCGATGGTATGTTCACTGTATGTTGTATGTTGCTGAATCGGTATATAGACTAGGTTTATGTATAAGAAAAGTTTATAACGTTTAATACGACCTTGATGAGAACTAGACACCTGTATTTCAAATCTTGTTTCAAGTGAAAGAAGGCGACAATTTTTTTAACAATTTTTTTGATACACACATGGATAAATATAAATCAACACCCACCAGATGAACAAGTGCTTCTGACACAGTGACCCTTGGCAGGGCCTTCACAACCGAAAGTGGTCAAGTGACATTTTTCCAATAGTGATGTACGGGATATCGATAATTTGACAATTACAATAATTGCAGCGATTATTTGTTAAAAAAGTGGTTAATTATCGTACCATTCGGAAGTGCAATTTGTAAGGGATGTTTAAATGTCAAAATTGAGGTGTTTTTATCCTGTTTTCCTGTCGGCGTGTCATTCAACCTATGACCGTGGACGCGAAAAATCGATACTTTTAAAAAAAACATCGTTCCAAAGTCATAGACGTTTAGATGACGTTTTGATTAAAGTTTAACCAATTAAATAAAAAAAAAATTAATTAGTGGTCAAAGCATTACTCAGCGATATTTCAAGGCTGTATGATTTCTAAAAATATACCTTGTTTTCTAGGACATAAAACACAAAATAAATATATCTAGACTATTCTGTTGGATTTAAAAATTTCTAATATGAAATCTGAAAACGTGAAGTCACTTTCATTTCGTGATATTTCGAAATTAACTGAACAATCTTAATATCGAATGCATTTGTTAATTTTCAGGCTTTTATATAACAGTAAATAACTTGCACTGTTCTTGCACGGATTGTTTAAAAATAAATATATTTATTAAAACACAGTCATACATAAATACAGTACATATAATTAAAATGTTTAAATAAAAAAATTCTGGCTGTCTTATCGTCTTTATCTTTTTTTTAAATGTAATAGGAAGCAAACGGGCAGGAGGAGGGCTGATGTTAAGTGATACCGCCGTCCATCTCGCAAGTGCGTTACCGGCCTCTCAAGAATTGGTACGCTCTTTTCTTGAAGGACCCTAAGTCGAATTAAGTCGGAAATACTGTGGAAATATGAACGGTGAGAGAAATATCGTGAGAAAACCGGCTTGCCTTATACCCAAAAAGTGGACGGCGTGTGTCAGGCACAGGTGGCTGATCACCTACTTGCCTATTGACAAATCGTTAGTAAACAGATCCAGAAATCTGAGGGCTAGACTTAAAGTGGTTATAGCGCCAACGTCTGAATTAAACTTACTTAGTTTTATAATTAATATTTATTTTATTCTATACTCTGAGTCTGCCTTCATTAACCGTAATCACATTTTATAGAAAAACACGTTACATTTTCCTATTTTCTTTGAAGGAACCGTTTCCAAATATCTGTCTTGTTTTGTAACAGCGCAATCGAATTTAGATAAAAAGGGACAAATATCGTGTATTTCTTTGTTTGTTTTTTATTATTTTTTTTTTATTTATAAAAAAAATAAGCAGCAGATTATATATCAAATTTATTTAATATATAATCTGCTGCTATTAAATAATTCGTCGGCTATATTATAACTAGAACGCAATGATTTGAAAGCAAAATTGCAAAATTATCACATTAGTTTCGTCTCGCCTTTCTGATTTCGTCTAGATACGTTTATTTAATTATAGTTACGTTATCTACACTAATATTGTCTTAAAATATTATATTATATGTAAAAGAAAATGATACTAAAAATAAATAAATCAGCGGCGCTACGACCTTTTTTAGGTTTGGGCCTCAGATTTTATGATGAATTTAATAGGCAAGTAGGTGATCAGCCTCCTATTGGTCACACCGTTGACGTCTAAGGTTTCCTCACAATGTTTACCTTCACCGTTCGAACGAAATTTAAATGCGCAAGAAAGTCCATTGGTGCACAGCCGGGGATCGAACCTACGACCTCACTTTTTGCACTGATTATAACGTATATTATATTTATGAATATCACGGGGCCATGTCATGACATGTGCCACATTAAAATTCATATGTCATCACTTACGCCCAAACCCATTAAACTATCTCAATCCATTTTTGACCATCTGAGATAGACACCTTAATCCAAATATTGTTATAAGTGTGGCAATAACCAATCGACAGATTGTGATATCCATCTGTCGATACAAGCTGTCGGAATATGTGGATAGACCTTTGTATGAAAATGACAGTTCAACTGTGCTAATATCCTATCTTAAGATCTTACACCAGTTTTTAAAATAATTAAAAAAATAGTAATGTATATTTTAATATTATTTGTACTGTATTTGTACTTTATTTGGCTTGTATTGATAAGGACATGTGAATGTAAAAAGCGAAGAGATTGCATTCTATCCGTAGCCAAAAATGGATTGTCTTCCTAGGGTATGCAGATAGGATATCAATCGACTGTCACGATCTAATCTCAGATTTTTTTCCAAACTGAGATTGTGGATTAATTATTGGGTTCGGGCGTTAGAAGTATAATGTTATATTTTTAATTATTTCTTTTGTTTTTTATTGCTATTCAACTGATATTTATCTTTAAAACAACCTTACTAAATGCACTAAAACATTAAATTACTGCAAAAACAACTCAAATTGTTAAAAGGTCACTAATATGCGCCAGAATAAGACATAACGAACGATGTAATGATTCAATTCATCACCGACTCAATCAAAAATAAAGAAGATACATGGAGATCCTTGGCGGATACCTTCACCTGAGAAGAATTAGTTTGTCGAACCGTTCCGGTTCATACAAAGTAACTTAAAATACACAATGACGTTACAAGCTTTTTTTAGGTCTAGGCCTCAGATTTCTGTATCTGTTTCATGATAATTTTTTAAATCTAATAGGCAAGTAGGTGATCAGGCTTCTGTGCCTGACGCACGCCGTCGACTTTTTGGTTTAAGACAAGCCGGTTTCCTCACGATGTTTTCTTTTACCATTCGAGCGAACGTTAAATGCGCATCAATAAAGTCCATTGATGCACAGCCGGGGATTGAACCTACGACTGCAGTGATAAAACTCGCACTCTAAAGCCACTAGGCAAACAACTAAACCACAAACTAATTACAGATAAAAAATATTATTTATTTATTGTAAATAATTATACTAGTTTACTTTTATTTCGCAAGAAAAAAGGCTTTTTATATTAAATAGCTGACCTAGCAAACGTCGTTTTGCCATGTATATCATTTATAATAAAAAAACACAATTAATATAGAAAAAAAATCCGGGTACTAAGACTAATCCGCAGTGTGTCCAGGACTTGTGAGGCCAAGCCGGGTTTTTAATGGTTATTCCGTAAAGCCATAAAAACGTTTATAATCAACCATTTCAACAACATATCAAGATTTGCGGTCAGCAACACTTTATCACCTTGAGACGCTACTGAGTATATGATCCTTATAACCATGTTCGACTTGCATAATTATTTTGACATTGTGACCCTTGCAAGACACCAATTGAGGTACTTTAGAATCAGATTTACGTTCAAACGCATTGCACGATGTCTTTAAAATCATTACTAGATTTAAGTTTGTTCGGTTTTAAACCACACTTACATCGCTGGCTCTGTGATACAAAAAGATTTGCATTTGAAATGAGAATCTTCCACTGCTCCTTTTCTTGTGTTATGTCCCGCCAATTGGCTTTCAGAAGCAGGGAAAGCTAGGCCGTCCAACGGGTCTCCGACTCAATCCAGGCTGGCTCAAATAGGCCCCCTAAATTCTCCTCTGAAATCATCAAACTGTGTTTTTTATTTTTTTTTCATTGATAACAAAAACCTCCCTAACTGCTTCTGTCCCTCCATAACTGCTTCAAGAATGGTCATAGTGATCATCATCACAACGCCCAACAACTTTTATACTTATGTTTTTGATTTGAGATATAGCTCCTTGCAATTTGAAGATGTGTCCTCAAATGTTCAAATCCTGCATACAGCCCAACCTAAAATACAATAATTACGTATTTATTGCAAAATGAATACATAATTAATTGATAAATAAATTATAATTATTGTCTTTTGCTATATATTATCTGTGGACAACAAAATGATTCATCGATAAGGTAACATCACTAAATTCAATTCCGTAACATGTTCACATTGACGTAATATCTGACCCCACGTTGCATCCATACCTTTAGTATATCGTGTAATAAATCACAACTATGTAAAATGCGTGTTAATTTATTCACGGAATTTTAATATATTGCTGCTAATTTTAATATAAAAATTTAGATTGTATATCAAAATTATATGTATTTGAATTAGGACGAATTGTCGTCGGCAAAAATATCATCTACATAGAACCAACTTCCCTAACTTGACGTATTTACCCAAAAGTATATGCAATATATAAGAGTAGACCTATTGGCTTCAGCGTTTAACTCTAATCTCTGAGGTCGTAGGTTCAATCCCGGCATGGGGCTTAGGAGGCTGATCACCTTCTTGCCTATTAGATTGATAAATGATCATGAAAGAGATTCAGAATTCTGAGGCCCAGACCTAAAAAGATTTTAGCGCCACTGATTTTTTTTATATGCAATATGTATAAAATAATATTACCATAACCCTCTAAATCTGCTTTAAAATAACTGGCAACACTAATTTGTAACATAACTGTATTCAACGGGTATCGAATATACTATGATTTAAAATGTAAAAATCACTTTAAATTTTGCTTAGTATCTGATAATAATATATTATTCTAAAGACACATTTATACAATATTTCTAAATACTCGCGAGCTTTCTGGAAATGTCTATGAGAGGCTGTCTATGACTTAACATCAGTCACCTGCTGTCAGTTACATAAAATACCTCTAGAACAACATAAATCATCAAATTTGGGCTGAGAGATAATTCACGGTATTTTCTTAATTAAACTTTTTACCGATTATCGAATATGGTATAATATCGATAATCGATTACAGCTGGGGTCAACACTGACATGTCAATGTCATGTAAGCTAGTTATGTCGTCTTATCGATGAAGTGTAATCGGTCTGTTTGGCATCTGTGATTAATGCAAGGTTTTTTACGTATACCTAATTACTTGTAACATAATCTTGTTTATGCGCATTTACATACATTTTTGTGACCTTTATTCAGTATACCTTCACAAAATAGGACCCCAAACTTCGGGAAAAAAATGTTTTAAATTCGAGTAGTAAATACTAGTTGTATTAAGATCATTTTTATATGTTTGTTATATACTTGGTTTCACAATAAAATATTGATTGAAAAACTACTAAAAATTGATCATTATAGTTGGAAAGTAATTTGGGGCCTCCTTTGTTGCCCCGAGGCCTTCAGGCCTAATCCAGCTCTGTACAGAAAAGTAATGCTAAGTAGACCGCGAAAGGTCGATGTTCGTACCGCCAAATTATGTAATGTTTATAATTAAGAATTTTATTTGAAAGCATCCAAAAATAGACACTTAGCTATGTCAAAATAAAATAAACAGTATGGGAAGGGGTTGGTATGGGGCAGTACTTGTGTGGTCACGTCCGCCCCGTCTTATCTCCTTCGGAGAAATAAAAATGCTGAGGTGGCCGAAGAGCAGGCGGAAAATAATAAACGGATTAAACATAAGACTCCTTTCTCCAACCTTGGTTTAAATGCCCAGGGTCTTATTAGAGTTTTAAGTTGGTGCCTGGTGGATAGCGACGACCTCAGAGCTGGTGGAGAGCAGGGTAACTGCCCCAGGGGCCAAACTTTTTAATTTTGTTTTAACGTTCAATTATTATTATTATTTAGGTAAAGAAAATCGCAAATACTGTATTTTAATCAGTTATTTTGTATACTGTCTAATTATATTCTACGTCAGCACTATACTGTATGAATACCTCGCCAAAGCAGCGTGTCTTTAAATATAACAAAAGTATTACACGATTGTAATTTGTAACTGTGAGTAAACAGTTTTATTGCTCCGATCCGATCATCCTAATTTGATGAAAATCTTGCAAAAAGTTTCTAAATTAATTCTGGCCTTCTCCATCTACACGACACTGGCGAAATACCTTGTGCCCAGTTGGCACAAATTAAAGCCATTTAAAAAAAATATATTTATCTTTATAACAATAATATTTATCTTTATAACATAATAGTATATTCAATGTTCTTAAGCTACATACAAATAAATTTATCAGTGCCTTTTTAGTTCTGGGCCTCAGGGTTCTGTATCTGTTTCATGATCATATGTCGAAATCGAATAGGCAAGTAGAGGATGATCCTCCTGTGCCTGACACACGCCGTCGACTTTTTAGGAGAAAGGAAAACCGGTTAAAAGCACACAAAGAAAGAATGTCCATTGGGGAATCGAACCCATGGGCATGGCAAAGGCTTTATTTATGATTTATTTATTCTAAATTAAGGCAAACAAAAAATGTGTGGATAAAATTCTTTCATATTTAAAATGCGGAATGCAACGGAACTTTTTAGCTTAAATTAAAGTATTTTATGCGAATGTATGACCCCGATTAAAGATTTAAAAATAACATCATTCCCCCGCTATCGGCTTGATCCAAAAAAAATATAAATTATATGTACTTTCATTTCCTTTGATATGAAAAATAAAAAATATTTTATTCATTAAATGATATAGTAACATTGACCTCTGATTAAATATGTAGCTGTATTTATCTACTTAACATTGTCGGTACTCTATCACATACAATAGCGTTAACTATAGCGATTTCGACGTTTATATATTTCGATATATCAATATCCGTAGTGAATGATAGCAATGTGAATTCAGATGACTACTTTTAAAAAGTGCTATGTCTGCATATGATGTACTTTTGTCATTGAATCATAATGCAGCAAGTGTGGAGGAAGATGTGATGGTCCTCACAAGCCGACAAGACAACAAAATACATCTAATTAGTAACGTGTAAAGAAATCTGTAAATTCTTTGTTATACAAAATAAAAATCATTTACTCTCAAACTCAAAGTAACTGAAACTCAAACTCAAAATATATTTATTTAATATATTTATTCATATAGGTAACACAATAATATATATATAAGTATACTTATAAACGTCAATAAATAAATACATATTAAGAGATTCTAATTCTACATTGACTGTCAGTTCTTTTAGTCCATTTTACGCTCTTGATTTGAATCAAGAACTGAATTCTTGATGTAAATTCACAATTAATTTAATTTGTTTTTTTGACGTTCATAAGTGTACATGTTTACCTATATGAATAAAGATATTTTTGAGTTTGAGTTTGAGTTAGAATAGACTAGAATAACTGGTAATCAACTCTCCGCCACTCTTTGTATTCGCCAAGTTTTTTGTTTTACAAATTATTTGTAAGTAGCAACAATCATTACAGTATGATCCACATGACATATTTAAGTGAATAACTATAATAATAATAAACATATAAACGAAAAAACTATATATTTGTCCTCTATCAGCAGTAGGCATGATAAAATAGGCACTTATATTAGAAGAGAGTTTGTTGGCATTTTTGTCCGATTCTTAATTATAGAACTGCCAGTAAATATTTCAATATTAAACGTTTTTACTCAAAAAAAACTTGTATCTATAAAATATCTAGATTCATCATTGCGTGCGTCAAACCGATGCCTTAAATTACGTCAGAATATAACAATCTAATGGAGATAAACATTTATATCTCAGACAACGCAATATGGTTTTTGTTTTTTCGAAAGACAATTACAAATGTATTTATATTCAAAATTTTGAATAATCAATAGTTCCCTAACATGGGAAAATCCCATACACGCAAAAACTAACAACACACAAAATCAAAACGTCAAACGCTGACCCCAGGTGTCAGTGTCAGAATAGATGTCACCTGTAAAAAGCGCAGATTTGCGCAGTTGCTATGATGCAAAAACACTACTTATAAGGCTCAGGTGATTACTAATGGTACTGTGCTGCTTTTTTCAGTTTTGACTCCCGATTTACTCCAAATCTCTATTTCATTTACTGATGTATATATGTATGTTACTTACATGAGAATAAAATATTAAAAACAACAAGTTTAAACACTTCTCGCTGCCGTAAGTCAAATTCCATCTGTCAAAAGCCTTCACATGTATTGGGAACGAGTCCACTACTATTACCCATATCTTAGGAAGACGTTCCACTGGATTAGAGGTGTATATATTTGGGTCTAAACGAAATCAAGAAACATATTTTTATATGCTTCCGGACGAATTTTTTTTGCCATTTATAATAATAAAAGCCCGTTGGATTTTCAATAATTACAAAAGTATATTTTTCTAATTATCCTATATCCTACCTATATCAGTACCTCCTCCTTCCTGCTAACGCCTCATCTCTTCTATCCACCTTTTCATGGGACGCCCTCATCTCCTTCTTTCCCTATTGATTCCCAATGATATTACATGACAATGTATAAATACTATACCATAAATACTTAAGTTTCTGAAAGTTAAAACTCAGAATTAACATTCAACGCATTTAAAATAACTACAGGAAGATTCTAGACAACTATAAAAAACTTGTTTTAATAAAGCGTTATTTCTACAATTTAAATAATGTAATTTATAGACATTTTTTATGTCGTGAATTTATTTTTTATGACCAATGGTAGAACAACGGTCGGTTTTAAAATGTATATGATTTCATTACTTTTTAATTCGCTGGTGACTTATTACATTTAGGGCCTGTTTCACAATGTCCAGATAAGTTCCAAATAAGCTATTTGTTACTTATTGGTATGATAAATAGTATTTTTGCGTTTCACGACTGTCAGACAGTCACGCTATACGTCATGAAATGCGAAGTATCTTATTTGGAACTTTTATCTTTCGAATAATTTATGTGTTGCATAGCTATTTGGCACTTTATCCATACATTGTGAAACAGGCCCTAAGTAAAGGATTACCACAAGTATGTAAGTTTACACTACGTTTGTAATTGTAAAATTTCATAATTTTAGATGATTTCAAGTTATTCATGTCACCTAGTTACGCTCTGTAAAATTGAGTGGCAATAAATGTTTATTATTATATGTAATATCTTATATAACTTACTCATTTAATAAGACAAGACTGTGTTAGTTTTAGATATTTAACAATAATTATAGACTTGCAAATTTAAATAATTATAGACATCACAAATGAAATATATAATAATTTAAAACGCGCATTTCGAAATCTTTTTATGATGGACTGCAGCTCCAAATGACAAATGGGAAACCCTTATGAAACCTTGAACCT
Organism: Pieris rapae; assembly: GCF_905147795.1. NCBI lineage: Eukaryota > Metazoa > Arthropoda > Insecta > Lepidoptera > Pieridae > Pieris > Pieris rapae. Next base: position 1,396,642 of record NC_059523.1, on the reverse strand, counting down.
TGGCGAAGGGCCAATATGATTCAATTCGTGAATACCATAATAATATTTTAATAACACTACTCATTCCATAGTAATGTTTCATCAAACAAAAGATACATCGTATTCCAACACTTATAGAGACGAATCATGTGAACTTTTGTTTGCAATAGTCTTAAAGAAGTGTTTTTTAAAATTATTTTAGTAAAACATTGCTACTTTATCAGTTAGCGCGTGTCCATCATCGAATTTCTCTTTGCTCTATCAAAATATCGTCAAGATACGTGCCGATAATTATACGTTTTTTTGCACGTCATTCTACCACCAGATCTCTAAAAGACCTTATGGTCTTCAAATTTAAAATAATTTATTCATATAGGTAACACAATGCACACTTATGAACGTCAAAACAGAAATATATATTAAATGCTTCTAATTTTACATTTACTGCCGGTTCACAAGGGCGTAGAACGGAAGAGAAGAACTGGCAATAAACTCTCCGCCACTCTTTTTCCTAGAGACCTATAATTCGTTTGATTTTTGCCTGTTATTTACACATTGAAAACGAAAAATGACAAATAAATAAAAAAAACTGGTGCTACACTTTTTTCTGTTCATGCTCGACACGCAGTCAACTTTTTGGGTCTAAAGCAAGCCGGTTCCTCATGATAGTTTCCATCAAGCAAATGTTAAATTAGAACATAGACTTTCTGTCTATGTACTAATTTAACATTTGCCCTTGATTTGAGAAATGACACTAAATGTAAAACAAAAAGTATTGAATGTATATTTCTTTTTTGACATTCATAGGTGTACATTATGTTACGTGCTATAAGGTATATATGATTTTTGGATTTTGAGTATATTGGTGCACAGTCGAGCATTGAACCTACGACCTCACGGATGGTTCACGTTGAAGCCACTAGGCTAACACTGCTCTTTAAATAATAAATACAAGTTATTATTACAAAATATTTTGAAATCTGTATAACTAACTGCATTGTACCATTACCCTACATTTGAGAGGTCATAGACCCTAATTTTAGTGAAGCCTTAACCATAGAGAATACCGTTAAATATTAGCAATAAAAATATGACCATAACTTCTAACATCCGTTCTCGAACTAGATTTGACATTATATTATTATATATGTTTGTCTGCCTCAGTCATTCTATTTTCGAGACTTAAAAAAAACAAATAAAGTAAATAAAACCGTAAACTTAATATTAAAATATACATATCTATATTTAAAACAGCTTAGCTTAGCTTCATAATTATTTTTAAAAACTGGTGTGCGTTAAAATCTTAAGATATTGGCACTGTTGAACTGTTATTTTCATACAAAGGTCTATCCACATTCACCGATCCGACCTACCATGGATAGCTTGTATCGACAGATGGCTATTACAATCCATGAATTTGGTTATTGGCACACTTTTATCAATATTTGGTTTGAGATGTCTAACTCAGATGGTAAAAATAGACTGACATAGGTTATAGGTTGGGTTTGGGTGTAAGTAAACCTACCGTACGTCAAAAATGTATTTGGTTGCCATACGAGAACTTAGTTTACGATTTAGCAAAAGGTTAGTCGACCTCCGACAAAGAATTGTCTAGCTTTTTAAACGGGGAACGCTCCAGTATCTTTGGAAGCTTGCGAAAAGGGACTTCTTTTAAAAACATATTTTATTTATTGACATATTATCTAGTTATAAAAATCATGTAAATGGTATTTGGTTACCGAATTAAGGTTTTTATTGTTATTTAAAAAATAACATTATTAGTATTGTAAACATGACGTCAATGTGATTTGTTTTTCTTATAAATAAATCACACCTAATAAAAATATACCCAAAACACTCAAAGTTCCGCGGCAATATAACTGCAATTTGAATATAAGAAAAATATGTAAACATAGCAATAAAATCTCATTTAGAAAAATCAAACTGCTGCGTCATTTGATTAATTAAAGACTTATTAGTTTGTAAGTCCGTTATACCTTACACCAACGTTTGATTAACTATTTTGAATGATAGGCGTTTGCCACTACGACATTAATTCTCAGTATTTATGAAAGATATTGCTCACCAACTTGAACTGGTTAATATTTGAGTCGAAAAAAACTTCATTTTGTTTATTTATTTATAAAAGATAGCCCATTTTCACATAGATACATTAGTAGCAAAGAAATATGAAATACACGATTATTCAAATTAAAAAAAATCATTTATTCATTATGAACATTTATGAACGTCAAAAAAGAAATGTCATTAAAAGCTTCTAATTTTACATTTACTGCCATTTCTCAAATCAGGGGCGTATAACGGACGAGAAGAACTGAACTCCTAGAAATGATAGGATGCCTAGCGTACACAGCATTTTATTTTCCTTTAAATATCTTAAAAGCATACGATATATTAATTTAAGTCTAGCTTGGATCTCTTGGCGACTCTCTTTCGAGATGGAGAAAAGTAGTTGATCAATCACACACCATCTTCCTTCCTTTTGAGTAAGTGCTCATTGCGTATATTTAAACCACCGAAACAAAACACGAAATCAAATCAAGTTTAATCTAAATACTAATATTATGCGCAAAATAGTTGGTTTTTTATGTCTGACAAATTACTAAAAGAAAAAAGTAATAAAGCAATAGCTAAGTTCTTGTAACTTTAAAATTGTAGACATAAAAATTATGATTGCTTTTACACCGCAAATTTATTCAAAATGTTTTTTTTTTATTGGAATCAGCTTGATGGATTGACTCTTTGACGTCAGGACCTCTTTGTATACACACTTTTTACAGGATTTTTTGTGTCTATGTCAATTTTTTCTTCTCTTTTTTGCCTACACAAAGCCGGTATTGTTTTACAAGTTTCTTTAGGTATACTGATTAGTTATTATACTTGATTAGTTCTATATAGTATAGTGTAAAAAGGTCTACGTATTAATTAAAGATCTAGGAGACTCTCAACTCTTTGTAATGGAATTTGGAAAGCAGCCACTCGGATCTCTTGCGCACGTGTGCATAGCATTGTTTTTTTTTTTATTTATAATGATCAGTCTTGACACCTTCTGTCTTCTTTGCCGATGAGTAGGGATTTCGTGACAAATTTAATGACGTGGAATAAGTGATACCTGTATCTTACATTACAAAATAAACATATTTATTTTATCTTTTCTGTTGACGTTTATAAGTGTACTTTGTTACCTATATGAATAACTAACTCAAAATAAAGTTTGAATTTAATTGTATTTTTGCCACTCTAATGTTCTGCAGGTTCCTGGTCAGATTTGGCTCGTAGATATGTGACTATTAACACACACTAAATGCTAAATAGTATCTACTAACACACACAAACGAATGTCTGTCGAGTACGCCTATTTAGTACCCCTACCGTCCTTAAATCTATGGAAACAAAACTTACGCAATTTGAATTATTATTATTATTAAAATCTCGTCTCTTGTCAAATTATGTTTACGGTGTGATGAAGAGAGAAGGCAACTGCAAAGTTCACGCCTTATTCAAATATTTTAAATAAGGCTTGAATAATCTTTGAGTATTTAAAGGATTTATGATAATTACCTAAGTATAATAATCCAGTTGCAGTTCCTTTGATCATTTTTATTTCATAACAAGTTGAACCGTGATTCGAACGCCAGACCTCATGGTTGAACATACATTTAAAGGAACAATGTTGTTTAAGTTTTTCGGTTAAGTCATTGGTTTGTTAATAACTGTGAAACGTAATGACATTTGGTAACCTACATTGAGTTTCTAAATAATAAGTGCGAAAGTATGTCCAATTTTTTTATTTCTCTAAGGGCTTCTATACAAAATTCTACACTTAAAAGGTTTTAAACACAATGACAATCTCACTTTAATCACTTTCTTAGTTTTGTTGTCCCCTTTTCCATGAACGCGATATACTAAAAGGCATTTTTAATGCATTTTTGAGAGTTCCTATATGTTTATTAGAGAATTTTTATTTAAATATCTTAAACACACATATAATATACGCACGAAGTTCATCTGTGTGCTTTTATTATAAAACTGAATAGCCAAATTGAAAATAGATAGAAGAGAATGGTAACATTACGTATTAGAGATGTCAAAAATATGTGTCGTGATGATTATTTTCTAATAGACTAGTAAGTGTTTTGGGGTAAAAGCTGGTTTCCTCACGATGTTTACGAGTATTAAATGCGCACATAAAAAGTCCATGGGTGTAGGTTTATCCGAGAAGCGAACCTGCAAAGACTGCACAATGGAGCCACTGGGTAAACATAGAAAGAGATTTTCTATTACATATATTCTATTTCGCCAACTATGTTGTCGTCGGAGGTATTATATAACTTACATATATTTACAACTTAAAATAAATTATATTGGATTAAGTAGGCTATTTCTCATTTAAGAACTTTTTGCTATATTTGTTTAAAAATAAGTATTGTTTGATGATTTGCTTTTTTAAAATAGTACCGAGAGTTTTTTACGCCGGCTTTTTCTCTCGGCCTACCCTCTGTCTTCTTTGCTTTAGTAGGGATGCCTACAGGTTCAAATTTAATGACGTGGAATAAGTGATACCTTGATGATTTTATGTTTCAAAATAAACGTATTTTATTTTTATTTTTTTATGTCCTGTACCAAGAAAGATTTCGAAAGCGTATAATAAATCTAAGCTGATCGTAAAAAACGTTTTAATGGTGACCTTCAGATAACAATGCATCCGTCTATCTTCCGTGACTTACTCATCGTTAGTAAAGTAATTACGTGTGAAAGTACGAACACAACACGAAATACGTACGAAGTTTTACTGTACGTACAATTTTTTTTATACGTGAAAGCTGCTTCAAGAAATGAGCGTACTGGTTCCTCAAGTGGCCGACGCGCGAGCCTTGTCTTATTGTTAATGTCTATTGGTCGTAATACATCAGGTGAACAATGCCGGTTTGCCTCCAAAATAAACACATTTAAATCATTAAATTCTCAGTTTTCTAAATATTAATTAACACCAGGAAAGCGAGACAAATCTATAGAGATTTAGTGATAGATGAATTATGATAGTTGAACATTTATTTATTAAAAGTTTTTTCTATTCTTTGAAACGCGCAATTCACTAACTGACCACAAACGACATTGTGAATGAAATATGTCGTATGATTTTTCCGTTCTTAGAAAGATTACTCAAACGCAACAAATCAACACAATAATCCTTGCCCGATACTGACGTGAATTACAGTGATTCACACTGGTGGCTTCAATGTTAATTTTTTATATTAAGGATATATTTTTTCCAATTATAATTATGGAAATCTAGTAATTCAAAGGATGATAATTTCACTGCCCAAAGACCTGACGATTCATTTGCATTCCATGTTAATTAAATAATATATGTATTAAATAATTATTTATTTTGTTGTTGTAATTGAAATACCATTTAGTTTGGGAAAGTTCACGATTTGCCAAGGATCAGTGCAAGAATTTAATAAGGATATTAGCAACTCTTTGTTTTGGTATGCCAAAGCGTTCGTGAATATAATAAAATATAAAAATACCTGTGTCGGGGTTCCCAGCTCTTCCATAAACAAAGTTAATTCTTAATTACTTAAAATAATTAAATTATTTAACCTATTTTATTTATCTTTTTTCAAGCGTTACTGAGTGCATGAGTAAGTGTGGGAGTGTAAATGTGTGAGTGAGTGAGTGAATTCATTCACTCACTTAATTCTAAATTAATGATAGTTTTTTTTTATCAATTGTTATATATTTTAATTATGCAGTGTTGGCCTAGGGGCAGAGCGTGCGACTATCATCCCTGAGGTTCGATACCCGGCTACGCACCAATGGACTTTATATGTGCGCATTTAACATACGCTCGAACAGTGAAAGAAAACATCATGAGGAAACTGGCTTGCCTTAGACCAAAAAGTCGATGGCATGCGTCAGGCACAGGCTGATTATCATCTGATCTATTAGACAAATAACCATGAAGCAGATACAGAAATCTGAGGGCCAGATCTAAAACTTTAAAAGTCACCCAATTTTTTCTATTGAAATAACATCTCTTTTCATTCTAGTTTTAACATTTTTTTTATTAAACAGGGGCAGGAGACTCACCTGATGTTAAGTGATACCGCCGCCCATGGACACTCTCAATGCCAGAGGGCTCGCGAGTGCGTTGCCGGCCTTTAAATTTAACTTATAAATTTGTACTTATTCAGACGTTTTACCTTAAAAGCAGTTTTCCTAACTGATACGTTTATGAGCTGATCTGTTATTACGGTCAAGGGTAGCAATGATTGATCAATAATTATCGGGAAGTAGATTTTACGACGACAGGGCCTTTCCAATGAGCTAATATTTGGATGAGTCAAATTGTAATTAACACTTGTTACCAAAGTGTGAATGACAAATATATTAAAAAAACTCGATTTAAAATGTATGTTGTGGATGGAGATTTATTTATTAATTTTTAATTACAATATATTTTAACTTGGCAAACATAATTATTTATTTCCATATCTTCTATTCCGTTCTACGTTCTTGATTTGAGACCTGGCAGTAAATGTAAAATTAGAAGCATTCAATGTATATTTCTTTTTTGACTTTCATAAGTGTACATTGTGTTACCTATTTGAAGAAACGGTTTTGATCTAGAATGGAGTCGCTTCATGATGTCCCAGTTAGATTTTTTTATTTGAACTTTCTCTTTATATAGCCGTTTGTTTTCATTAAAGGATATCAGTATTAAGCAATGATATTGCTGTCATAATACAACGAAAAAATTATTTATGAAGCCTTCTTTCAACAAATTGTGCAAATATTAATATTGTAAATAAAAAATTATTTAACATTAGGTTTGACAACAATTACGCTTAACCAATTTCTTAATATATGTTAAGTATAGGATAATAGTGACTAGTCAATTACTATAACTACAATTCCCAATAAATTGATTAGAAATATATGTACTTTTAAATTAAAAAATACTACACGATTGTGAAAACTTTTTTTCAATAAATAGTGTCCTTCTGTCAGGGTTGAAATTATCAACATTAGGTTTGGCATGGTCACGTGTAGTCACTTGTGATCGTGATTCTTATAAGAATTCAAAGGTTATTTTTTTAAAGGTTTTAACTACTTTGACCGTAACAAAATTCTATGATGATGATCTAAATTTGCTGTAGTTGTAGTTTAACGGTAAAATATAGCGATTTAAAGATACAAAGGAAACAACTTAAATTTCTTTGAAATAAATAAATAGCTAACTTGTTTAACTTCAAGATTTTTTTATAGTTGAAAAAGGTATGGCGAAGTTTTAAGCGTGGTGCGTTTGCGTTGCACCATACCAAGCCTACCTTTTCCGTAACTAAATACAAACATATGTCCTGTGATACATAAAAAATGATTTTCCGAAAAAATTCAATTGTTTTTTCTTGTTTTTCTCAGACTCCTAGGAATAAATAAATGCTATAGTAATTTAATTGATCCAACCGTCTTAGAGGTTTGGGCTTAGCAACATAATTTGCAATTAATTTTTAATTATATAGATTTTATACAATCAACATAATCAATTGAACCCATTTTCCACTCGTCAGCTTCTATTCATCGCAGCGTGGTTTTTGAGAGACACAGATAAAATATAATAAACTGTGCCGTGTTAAAGGCGGAATAGAAAGTATTGTATGATTATTGTATGACCCAGGACGATTTTCGAATGAATTCCATTTGGCCCTCATCTAAAAAAAGGCATATTAGGAAACATCTATTTTCTCAGTTGAGCGGCAACATGGCGTGTAATGACATTGACCATCAGCTTTCTAGTTTTATGAACTTTCTGAGAAAGTGTTGGTAATATTACGTTACTGAGATAATGGCTAGTAACTTGCCATTTCAGTACATTCCATTATGTGATGTTATTTTGTTAACTACTACTACTGACTGTTATCTGTAATAATAAATAAACATACATATATACAGTAGTTTTTTTAATGATTTATTATAAGAAATAAATTTTAAATAAAGTAGAAAACACCACAAAGGAGTTTAACCTTGGCCTCAGGGCTACATTACAGTACAAATTATTTTTTTTATGAAGTAAAGAGTAAAAAAATGCAATTAATACAAAAAACGAAATGAAACTTTTTAACAAACAAACAAATGCATATATTTTTAATTTGGCTCTACAGCCAAGCAGTCAGATTCCAGGGAGATCAAACAATATTTTTAAGAAGGTTTATTAAGGAGTATATTATAATAAAATTAACACACATATGCCACGTATATACGTCCACTTTGCGTAATGTAACCTAACCTTTATCAATTATGGTGACAATAGTCTAGGAAGAATTAGTAGATGTCTTTGTTCAGATGGTTTCATCACTTGTGGTTACTTTACACACCACACAACAGAGGTTGTTACCGAATTAGGTATCACTTATATCTGGTATCATTGGTCAAATTGTTTTTTTGTTATATATAATTTAAGGTAGCTGTAGGATTATGAAATGATTTAGTAGACGGCATCTTAAAAATACCCTAAAATATGTTGACCAGTTAGTACTTACCACAATGCAATAATCATATTATATATCTATACACTCATGACTCATCCCTTTAAATACAATTCGATAGACAGAAGAAAGAGTATTACTTAGGGCAATGAAACTGATTGCGTTTTTTTTAATAATGGGTGTTGATCTCACGGGAATGTAAGTGCGTGCTCCTATTTCACCATGCCTCTGCTGATAGAGGACAATTATTTGTTTTTAATTTATTTTATTCCTATTCATTACTTAAGATTACATTGGGTAAAATAAAGAATGGCGATTAAAAAGAGTGGCGGAGAGTTCGTTGCCAGTTCTTCTCTTATGTTGCACGCCCTTGATTTGAGAACTGTCAGTAAATGTAAAATTGGAAGCATTCAATATATATTTCTTTTTAATATAATATAATGAGACACATATACTCAGCTTAACAATCATTAAACTCAAAACAAATAACATAATAAATAAAAATATATGTAATAACTAACCTTAAAATTTAATTATAAAATTAATTATTTTTTTTTTTCTTTTTTGACGTTCGTAAGTGTATATTGTTTTACCTACATGAATAAATGATTTTGTTATAATTGCTTTAATTATTAAAATAATCAACACCACCAAAACGTGTCACATACCCAACTTTTTGACACCTGTTAGAGGTCTAGTAGGAAGATCGATACGGACAAAACCATTTGTATAAATCTTAAGGGCTAACAGTGATAAAAGGAAACAATTATACACTAGAACAGTGTCTACTTAATATATACTAAACTATTGGACACTCATGTTAAATATTGAATACTTTTAATTCCTTATTAGTCTATAGTTAGGCTAGGATAAGGTTGAATAATGTCTTTGTGCAGAAATAATTACACAACATAATTGTCAAGTGCTAATTATCTTTTATAGGAAGCAGACAAATATAATGAGAAAAACCCTAGCATGTCAATATCATAAAATGTAAATCTTAACACAATCTGTATTTTTCCGAACACGGCAACTGCAGGTCAGAGGTCTGTCTGTGGTTTGCATTAGACAATGTGAGTACTATAAAAATAACATTAATCATATAAATGGCGACGTATGTCTGTATACAATGTTTCAATATTACAGCTTCAGTACCGTCAGACAGACAGGGCAGACCGACAGGGATGACGGGCAAATTTCAGACTTATAGTCTCAGTGTCTTCCGTACATAAAAAATATAGTGTGAGAGTTTTATCACCACCTACACACCTTTGTTACATTAATGGCGCCAGTACCGTTGTGAGAATAATAGTAAGATTCAGAAACAAGACTACTAAGTCTCTTCTTAATACGTCAGAAGTGTTTTGATGTTTGTTCTAAGACCTCACATCAACCCCCGCATGTCTCATATGTGTACTTTAATTTTACTTATTTTTATTTAAATAGCTTTTATTATTTATTTTTTAATAGCTTTTATTTATTCATATAGGTAACATAATGTACACTTATGAACGTCAAAAAAAAGAAATATTAAATGAATCTAATTTTATATTTACTGCCAGTTCTCAAATCAAGGGCGTAAAGTAGTGCGTAAGTAGGGCGTAAGTGCTCCTCTTTCGCACTGTATGTATGTATTAACAAAGATGATGAATGTAAGAACGACCTACAATAGTAAAATGTAATACTTATAAATATTGGTATATATACGTATGTGTATATGTGTGCGTGTTAGCTGAGGGTATACATGGCTATTTTAGTGCAAACTATTAATATTGGTAAGTAATAAATAATTCTTGAATAATGTTTAGTTCATAGACGAAGTCACAGATTTAATATTGTTATAAAAATATAGTGTATTTGTCTACGATTAAAACCGCACGTAGTATTATAATTAATGTTTATGCGTGATCATTTAATTCCGTAATTGCCATAAAGACACTGAATTAACAACTTATCTAGTACTTCCCCGTAATTTTATTTCTCGCAATCTGATTCCATATCTGCAGTTAGCGGTCCAGAAAATTCTTATTCAATGCACATAAGAAAACAAAGTCACTATAAATATTATATCATTTAGGACCTGTTTCACAATGTCCGGATAAGTTCCAAATAAGCTATTTGTTACTTATGTCTAGGATAAACAGTATTTTTGCGTTTCACGACTGTCAGATAGCGCTATACGTCATGAAATGCGAAGTATCTTATTTGGAACTTTTATCTTTCGAATAATTTATGTGTTGCATAGCTATTTGGCACTTTATCCATACATTGTGAAACAGGCCCTTAGAGTAATACATGCAGCTGAGTTTCATCATCAGACGTCCAGGCAGAGAACATAATACCATTATCATCTCGAAGTCCGTCGTTCCACAACTGAGGGTTTCTTAAGGCAGTTTCTGCGTACCACCACTATGTGGAACCCGCTGCCCGCTGAAGTATTTCCGGAGCAATACGTAGGGACCTTCAAAAAACAGCGTTCCAATTCTTGATTTCCAAAAGGAACGCACTTGCATTTTCCGGATATGTGGGTGCTCCTGGGGGTATCACATCAAGTGAGACTCCTGCATAAAAAAAAGTAACATAAAAAAAAGTAAACAAATTTTACTATAGCGTTGCATTGACATAAAATACCCTTTTAATGACTGGTTTCCCGTGTTACAGCAGTTTCCGTGACCAATTAAAACTGCAGTGTATTAATTATAATACTAGGCGTTTTAGCTAAATAAGCGCTAGATCTAGTACTAAAAACATAATATTCTTAAATTACCTGTGGGCAAGGTACGAAGGCAGATATCAGTACGACATATAGATAAGAAGAAATAAAGAGAAGAAGAGCCGGTCACTTCTTACACTAGTCCAGGCTTATCTTTAGGTCTGAGGAAGAGACACAGAACATATGACTGCGTTGCGTCAAATCGAATACGTTTATGACATACAAGACATTTAGCACAAAGTCCCGACTTCAATCTGAGATTATTTTTCCCCGTAATGCAGCCAGCATTTCAGTAAACGTGGTGGGTGACATAAAAATCCTCATTTCTGTTCTTTCAAACGTGTTTTGTAACGAATAACCTTTGTAATAACTAAAGACCCAAGTTCCCCCAACCGATCCGACTAAATCTCAATTGTGAATTTTAACATTTGTCTCATTATGTCGGTATACATTTATTTAAAGATAATTTCCACTCACGCCATTAAGGGTAGCCTAATTAATAACTAATTTTAATAATAATACTTAATATTTCCTATAAAGATACATAAGTATTATGGTTCAATGAAAACTTCGTATATTCCGCCACACATAGATGCAAATTTATCTTTTACACATTATATTATAAGTCATATCATTATAGCTAATTCCTATTATTATTAATAGGAAATAAATTACTATAAACAATGGTTTGTTTATTACTATTAACTGTTGTTTTAAACATTCCATGTAAAATAACTAGATTTAAAATCAATTAAAATAGCAAAAGCAAGTCGTAGCTACATGGCGACTAATTAATGACATACCTACAATTGACAGGGCCGTAAATGTTTTATGGTGTCATTTGTGATCGCAAACATATTTACAGCAGCCAGAACTAGTTAGATATAATATTTAATTATTGAAATTGACATAGACATATCATTTATTACAAACAAAAACACACATATAAACACACAAAATAACAATATTCAAAGAGAAAAAATTTAATATATAATAAGACATATTTTTTTTCTTCTTTTCCCATTCGATTTGTCTCAAGCATGTTATGTGTGTGTGCTGTGGCTGTAAATGACCCTGGCTCAGCATTATGCTGAGGAGCAGAATGTACCACAGCGCTGGTCATTCTGCCAGAGACCACATCAGCTAGTTTTTTTCGAAAAAGAAGCACTATAATTCTGCCTTCAAAGAAAATGGGAATTACTGGAGACGTGGCCAACAGTAATGATGACAGGACACAAATACTGGTAAAGGCAAGACAAGGCAAGCTCGAATGCCAGACACGAAATTGCGATGACGGCGGAGGAAAGATAATTTGAGAACTACAAATTTTGAAATGCTTTTTAAAGGTGGCGACATCGAATTTTCGCTCTATGTAAATATTAGCATGAATATTTGTTCGAAGTGAGCATGCTCACAATACCTGACCATTCGCGATTCGCCGGATAGGAAAATGGCGGACGTAGAGGTGATGGCGACTGACTTGTATACATGCAAAGGGATTAGCCAAAAATCGACAGATGAGTGGAGTTGCTCAGTTTGATGTACTGACATGCCGAATATTCGATTTGTAACGTGCTGACATCGAGCGAATACTCTATGTCAGTCGCCACCTTAAGAGGTTTTCCATAAAACATTTCATTTTGTTACTTATTATTAATTGTGATAAATAAATATATTATAAACTTCTAATAAATAAATATCATTACATTATTTACTATAGAATTCATGGCATCTTTAAAATATGACTTTACAGATGTCAAAAAAATTCTATATATTTTGTGTGTTGTACTATTTGTTTATTTCAGAAATTTTGCCAATAGTACAATGTCGAGAAACATTTAATACAATATTATAAAGTACATAAAAATTAAACACATAATATAAACACTATCGCTACTGTGAATTCTCTCTGCGAACATACAAATATGTCGATAGTGTCGGAGACAGCATTTAGCAGGCGCAACGTCCTGGATAACGATAATATTGTGAAACACACAAAACACCATCACGATTAAATGAATAAATTTAATCACACCTAAATCTTCTATCTTATGTGATTCAATTAAATGCAGACTGTGACCATTATTTTTAAATTTATTATTAATTATTGTTAGCACTAATGTGGCATATATCTACATGGTATGAAATTGCTGAGTTTACCTACTTGCTGTTTACACTAATACATTTGTTTGCACATTTAATTGACTTGTTTTAAAACATCATACATCACACAATGCATTGTTCATTTTCCGTTGCATATAATTATAGACTTAATAAAAAAATTAATTGCAACAAATATTGTAATGCGAATATAATAAGAATATATGTTTATTTAAATCGACATTTCGATGCCTGATAGGCCGAACATTTAAGGTTAGGTGGAGACTTAATTTTCTTTTTACAACCGGACAGGATCATCTGATTTAAGTGACACTCTCAATGCCGGAGCAATGTAACGCCAGACTAAATATAGTATTTAAATATATGTTTATCTGTTATCCTACAGCTACACATACATATCTTTATTATAGAAGAAAACTTCAGTGGGCAGCACACTGCTGCCCACTGAAGTATTTCCGGCCCAATTCGGGTCCTTCAAGAAAAGAGCGTACCACTTCTTAAAAGGCCGGCAACGCACCCGCGTGCCCCCTGGCATCGAGAGTGTTCATGGGCATATCACTTAACATCAGGTGAGCCTCCTGCCCGTTTGCCCCCTGTTCTATAAAAAAAGACAAGGCAAAATATACGATACAAAAAACTTAAATGAGTATATTCTTATATGTACTATATTTATCCCCCCTTCTTCTTGTCAGCAAAAGCAAAGCTCTGAAAAATAGTACATAAACGTATTAATTTTTTGAAGGAATCCTCAAAAATGGATTTCTTTTCCAAGCGTGGGTAATATGCGTAAAAAGGTAAAAAATTACTGTTGACGTAATCACCGACTAAGAAAATTAAAAACCCCCCCTCCCCCCCTATTGTGCTTACGTAAACAAAAAATTTGTTTAAAAGCGATGGTAGTTAAATATAAAAATAACTGTGTGATTTTGTGTGTGTGAGTGACGAACCTAAATGTGTGCATGAAAAATACTCTTTGCTCTGACCCTGCACGCTGTACAGGTATCCAGAGATGCGAGTGCATCATCATCGCTATCATACACCAATACTTAGATATACTTTGACGTGAACGATAGCAGATAAATGCAAGGATTTGCATGGTCACTTAATAATTAATAATTAATAGTAAATCGAGACGGAAAACCTAGTATTTCTAATAATTGAGGCTAAAGCGAGGTTTTACTGCAATTATAATCGTAAAAACTTTAATTCATTTACAATTATGTTTATCCTGCTTCCTATCATTACAGTTTTAATTAACATAATTTATGTATATTTCATAATTTAGTAATGTAAAAGTACACATTAAATTTCGTCAATTAGGGTCATTCAAGAAAAGTGCGTACCAATTTTTGTAAGGCCGGCAACGCATTTACGAGCCTTATGGCAATGTGAGTATTCACGAACGGCCTTATCACGTAACATCAGATGAGACTGTTACATAAAAAAACTAATTATACCAAGTTATAATAAATCAATACCTAATTGCTCCTTCGAAGTAGTTTACCAAACGTTTATTGCTAAGACACAAATATATAGTAATTACAATTTTCGTAACCGATGTATGTAGGTGAACTATATAGTAATAATAATAAATAGCAAATGAAAACAAATTTTAAAAGTCTGGTCCTTGTGGGAGTATATCTTAAGCAACCAGGCTCTTTTAATCTTTAATTAAAGAGTTATTTATTAATTTTAAATATAATCGTGAATATGCAAACAAAAACTTTTCTCTCATTTGATAATATGTACACAACACAACTTAAATTAAGGTAAATATTGTCTATCTATAAATGCATTAAACTAAAATACATTATACTGTTTCACCAATAGATTTTTGAGATTGCCTGGCAACGTAAAAATTAAAATTGAATTGAATTGAAATTAAATTGAATTGGCGTTGAAGTAAATCAAATATAATTGTTGTAAAAAAAATCGCAAAGAGATGAAATGTTACCACGATAAAGTAAATGCGTGCTCCTATTTCACCATGCCTCCTGCTGATAGAGGACAATCTCAATCTTTGACAATCTGTGACAAATCTTTGTTTTTATATATTATCATTTATTATTTAAGATGTCATGTATAACATGGTGAAATGGTTGCAGCTCCTTACAAACGTTGTGTAAAACAAAAAAAACTCGATTAAAAAGATTAGCGGAAAGTTTATTGGCAGTTATTCTCTTCCGTTCTACGCCCTTAATCCAGTTACCAGTTTTCAACTGGCAGTAAATGTAAAATTAGAAGCATTTAATGTATATGTCTTTTTTTGACGTTCATAAGTATACATTGTGTTACCTTGAATAAATGATTTTTGACTTTGACTTTAGTTTAGAGTCACACGCAGGCGTATGTGATGAACTTTAATAATATAGTTTTGTCTATGGCCGTTTGTTTATTTTTTTCTAGTGCTTTAAATATTGGGCAACAAACGTATTCATAAAAAACCCGGTACCGGGAAACATAAATTATCACTAGATAGTTCAAGGCGGTGTCGCGTCGCACAAAAAATTAAAATTTTGTTGAAAATATTAACTTCCTTGTCGAAGATTAGTTGTTTTTAATATTTAATACTATTTTTTATTGACACTTTACGCATGGTAATTTAATTTCTCATACTTTTTTCATTTACATTATGTCCATATTGTATCTCAAAATCTCGTTTAAAATCTTAAGAGAAAAGTTTTCAAACTGTACAGAAGCAATGGTTTGACAGCTCTTGAAACAAGATTTAAGTGTCATTGACATTCTGTAATACATTCTAGCTTCTATGAATCTATCAAAGACGGCGCTGGACTCTTCGACGTATATTTCTGTATCTGTTAATTCATAATATCTTACTTATTACGCAAGTTGTATGAACCCGGGCTATGTTTCCAACGGCACACGCGGACAATATCTGCGGCGCACCGTTATTCTAGTAATTTACTTTTCGTGCAAATCTTAAATGCAAAGAGAAAACATTGATACAACGTCGTCATTGGAACGCACCCGATAAAGAGTCATAATTGAGACCATTGTGATTCTTACTTTTTTTATATTTGGAGTTCCTTATTAGAATATGAAAATAATTGTTTTTCTAAATATTGGTTTAACTAGAATTTTTTTTTAATGTAACTATACATACTACTACATACTAATAATAAAAAGAAAATGAAAACAAATTTAAAAATCTCTAACCGGTACTATCTACTAGGCGTCAACTTAAATCTTTACAAAACGCCTGAGCGTTTGAACCCCACAGCCCAAGAGTATTTATTCCAAAAGATACAAAATCAAAGTTGAAGAAAATAAATTCTTTACTAAAATAAATATCACAATAACTAAGAATTGGTTTCTTTGTCCGCAGGTCGCCTAGCAGTAATAACATTTAGTATATGCACTGTGGTGCTAGGAATAGTCCTGTCATTTGTGCCATGGCTAGATTATATTATATTAAGGGTAAGTTTCTTTTATTAATATAAACAATATATAATGCTGCCTTTTCTACAGATTATAGCTATTTGTCCGATCGCTTTGTCCATATTTCATATAATTATTACAGTTTTTGTCGTAAAAAAATAAAAATAATATGGAAAGGTTCACGCTACGCCCACGGAGAACAGAAACTGAGGTGATCAACTTTATGGGTCAGGTCTCTGGCAGAATGACCAGCGCTGTGGAACATTCTGCTGCTCAGCATAACGCTGAGCCAAGGCTAATTACAGGCACAGCACACACGCATTACTCATTTGAATCGAGCCGAATGAGAAAATAAATTTTATTTTATTTTTTTATTATCTTTGATTTTGTTATTTTGTGTGGTATGTGTGTGTATTTTATTTGTAATAAATGTTATGTATTTCTGTCTGTCTAATATGACAACAGAAAAAACACTAAACAATAATTCAGAATCGAGACAGCACAAATTCAGATTTCTTTAAAAAAAATGTTAGATTTTGTCAAGTCAATTTCTGCAAGCTTTCTTAGTGTTACGAGGAACCTAACTTTTTTATAGATAGGTTCCTCGTAACTTTTATATAGATAGAATTATCCTACGTAAAAGATAGTTTAAATTCAAAATCATTTATTCATATATAAGTCAATGTAGTCACTTATGAACGTTAAACACAGAAATGTATATGAAATGCTTCTTTTACTGCCAGTTCTCAAACCAAGGGCTATATTATAATTAAATCTTTATTATTATTTATTTTTTCTTTATTATATTCTTTAGGAATTACGCTTATGGAATGGGTCGCTGAGCTACAGTTACTGGCAAAGGCCAGGGGTGATAAGATTAACCAAAGTCTACATCTTTAACGTGACAAATCCACAGGGATTTTTGGAAAATGGAGAAAAACCAAAGTTGAATGAAGTCGGGCCTTTTGTCTATAGGTAAGTTATAGTTAAAGTAAAATTGTCTTTGGTAGTGGCAATCCTTGTAGCAATGTTGGTCTAGTGCTGCTCTCCTGAGTTCGTAGGTTCGATCCCCGGTTCCACACCAATAGACTTTCTTTTTTTTATTTAACATTTATGTATAACTTGCTGAGTTTCTTGCCCGTCCTTCGCAGAACAAGGCCTCATGTTAGTTTTGCAAACGGATGGCGTAGTTATTTCTTTTGTACCATATTCTTGCAATAAATAAATTATTATTATTATAAGCATGCCCTAAGACGCATGTAAACGATTTTAGATTTGATTTGATTTGCTCGAATAGTAAAGTAAAACACTGTAAAGCTGACTTGCTTTAGTCCCAAAAAGTCGACGCCGCGTGTCAAGCACAGGAGGCTGATCACTTACTTGCCTATTTCATTGACAAATGATCATAAAACAGATATAGAAATATGAGGCCCAGAACTAAAAAGGTTGTAGCGCCACTGATATATAAAATAATATTTAGTGGAAGAGAATTTATTATTATGAAAGCAAACTCTGCTGAAGTCTTGAGTATGATAAACTTAGATGCGTCTTAAATTTTGAAATTGCTGTGTAACTTGGTATTTGTTAAATCATTTTAAGTGCTCAGCTCTTATAAACACTCATGTTTGAAAAACCCGTGAATTGTGAGATTATAACATTTATCTTCCGGCCTTTGAGTGCACGAAAATGTTATTAACCTATGCATTTTTGTTAAGACGTAGCACTGGTAAATTAATAATATTATGAGGATATTTTTTATATACATTTGAAGGCTGTAATTAAACTGTATGTAAGGTAAAGCGTCCTTTATATTTTTTTTCTCTACAAATTCCAAAAGTCGGCGTACCGTTTCTTAGCATATTTGCGAGCAAATGTTCGTACATATAAAAATCACAAACGCCCAATTTGAATCCACGACCAATTAGAGTCGGTATATACGGTATGATTCACTGAATAATAGTACCTATAATGCCTTCATTCTTCAATTTATTGATTTTTATGTTGGCATCCTTTAGATTTTGTTTATCTACTTACAAATTCCACTAGTCATGTTTTAGGCTTTTGGTTTGGTAATCAAAAAGTTTCCAACTTTGTCTACCCTCTTGTTTTACTGATTTATTCTTATGCCTCCTGATTAGTTTAAAGATTTTTATTGTTAAATTTTAAATGAAAAGGAATTTTGTTTGGGTAACGTTCTTTCTCTGATCAGTGAGCAACGTTAAGTATTTATTTTTAACATTAATAAATGAGAAACTTCAATGCAAATATAATTTATTACAAAACTTCTTCCATATTAAAAACAATACATGTCGGGTATTGATTTTGTTATTACATTCTTAGATTACGTTCGTTATTGTTATTTCTGCAGTTTGGACCCTTTTGTGTAAAGCCTCCTCCTCAACTTCCTATCAGTTTTTTGCTTCCTCCATCCATTTCTAACTTTATGATGTCGCCACCCCATCGCTTTTGTGGTCTTCCCACGTTTCGCTTTCCTGGAGATCCCTTTAGCTCTCCGTCTGTTATCTAAAAGAAACATTTAAGAAAATAATACAAATTCCCCACAAAAAACTGTGCCTTAAATGACATATTGCACATTTTAAGCTGTCATTGATGCAATCAAAATTTATTCAAAGCTTCCAAAGATCTTTTGTTGAATTTAATTATTAAAATATTCTGCGAATTAATTTGAGCTTGTATCTCTGGATTAATACGGTACGAGTGTGTGTAGTTCTTTAACCTTACTAAGATATTTCTATATGAGTTTCGTTTTTTTTTCTTAATATATAATACTAGCTAAACTGGCAAACGTCGTTTTGCCATGTATATCATTTATGGTTATTGTGCCTCACTCGACATAGATAGGTATAGTGTGTCTTTTTTGTAGATATTTATAAGATCTACAATTACTTAGAACATTTTATGATACAAAATAAGAAACTTTTTTGGTTGATAATTTACACCTTGTGTCCGAAAAACCCTAATATCTTACGGAACCCTATTTTTGTTCAAAATTAAATATAGCCTATATTACTCGTGGATAATGTACCTTTCGAATGATGAAAGAATTTTTAAAATCGGTCTAGTAGTTTATGAGCCTATTTATTACAATCAAACAAACAAACAAACAAAGTTTTCCTCTTTATAATATTAGTGTAGACAAGTAGGTGATCAGCCTCTTGTGCCTGACACCACCGTCGACTTTTAGGCTATAACGCCAGCTGGTTTCCTCACGATGTTTACCTTCACCGTTGGAGTGCATATAGAAAGATAGTCCATTGGTGCACATCTGAGGATTAAAACTACGACTTCAGGGGTGAGAGTCGCACTACTACAGAGTAGGTATTCAACCTCTTGTGCTACCACCTTCTTAGGTCTGGGCTCTGAGGCCCTTGATGAAGGTGGTAGCGCCACTGATAAATAAATATTGAAGCCTACATTGTGACTGCATAAACAGTAATTTGTATGATATCTATCAGATATCTTCATTGTAATTGCGGTCCTAGTAGCAGGGGTCCCGCCAAGCGTTATTTGATATCAAAATGGCGGATATTCAAAATAAATACTATTTAAAAAGAGATATAAGACTTCTTCGTTTAAAATTGATCTTACGTTTTCAGAGAAGACATGGAGAAGGTGAACATCAAATTCCACGACAACGATACTGTGACATATCAACACAACAAAATACTGCGATTTGTGCCTGAACTATCCGTGGATAAGTCACAGAAACTGGTTGTGCCGAATATACCGCTTTTGGTGAGAGAATTAAATACAGTTCACGTTAGGCAATACATATTGCCACATTAAATTACACTTTGATAAATGTCAAAATATACAGCTATTATTGGTAATAGATAAGTTAAGAAATTTTTAATTATTATTTATTAATTTTAATATATTAGTTTTACCTGATTCATATGTACAGATTATATACGTATATAATCTGTACATATTAATAAAGAAAAGAATGAATATACATTATACATATTATTTTCTTTTTAAAGAACCTGCTTCAATGGATCTGTCTTGATCATATTTCTTCCGATCCTTACCAAATTCATTAGTTTCGTCAGCCCACCGTGCAGAGCATCCTGTTTCTCTTCTCTTATAAAACCGTTTACGATGACATCATTTAGAACAACATACCGGTTATATTGACCAAAATCAAAGGAACCGGCTGAAATCTATTGTAATAGGTACTTAATAACAACGTAATCGGCTATTACGACTATCGGTTTTTACGACCAAATATGAGTAGTTCTGTTATATGGACATCGATATACATATTATATAGATATAAAATAATTTAAAAGTAATTTTGTTATGTCAACAGACAGTTACGTCGTTCTCTCCAAACATGGCGTCTTTCGTGTTTAATCTTCTCGTCTCAGGGCTGTCTCTGACATACCGAGAGAGGGCCAAACCCTTTGTCCACGTCACTGCTGAGGAACTCGTATTTGGGTGAGTAAACCTAATGGTTTAAAATACTAAAACATATAAATTAGATATGCTGTCATTATGCGGGAATTCTACTGAAGTAAGTACGTTTACCATGGTGAGTGTTGAGAGTTGTTCGGATTAATAATAATAGCTGAGTTTCATCATTGTACCGATGTGCGAAGGCAGATTACGGAATTCCACCCGTATCATCTCGAAGTTCGTTGTTTTACGCTTTTAAGACAGTTTTTGGCGTGCAGCAGCACTATGTCGATCCACTGTGGAATTGGTTTGCAAATATCCAAACCAAATCCACTTAGAGTCTTTCAAGAAAAGAACGTACCAATTTTTAAAAGGCCGGCAACTTTCCCCGGCCGGGGACTTACTAAAATGTATCTTTTTGGGCACGCCGTAGTCCCCATGAAAAAATTGCGATGCAACTCTAACTCTATTTAGGATTCTTAAGAGGAATTATTGAAGTCTAAACTAAGTGTACGATTTAAGAGTCGAAACTCAGCACTAATTGTGACTCCTATATTATGTCAAATCCATTGGATTGGACATGGTTTGTGACATTTCGACTACCTTAGTAAAATTATATGCAATGCATATATCAAATAAATGTAATGATGTGAGATTAATAGAAAATAATAATTTCAGGTACAATGATCCGTTAGTCACATTGGCACATTATTTCTATCCAAAGGGCAAGCGACCTAACAGCCAAATGGGATTGTTATTAGCGGTAAGTTTGTTTTAAAGTTTCATGCATGCAATGGTTGCTCCATAAACAAAATATTTGACATTTAAAAGAGCGGCGAAGCTTCTTGTCACTTCAAGTCTGATTTTCGCACTTCATTTCGGAAAAGGAGTGTTAATTGGAATAATTGAATTTGTTATTGACATGCAAAATTCCTTGTGTAATTTATGAATAAATTATATTTTATCACAAATAAGTCCAATTACTAAATTTACTTTTCTTTTCTAATCTTCTTTTCTATCTTATCTTTTCTTATCTATAAATATTCTTGCAATTTCCATTAAGTAAAAATTCTATTAAACTATCAAGTGTTGTGGATGAAGTTAAAAGTAAAATTGCTTACACTTTAAACATTGCACACTAACTTTTACTTTTGGCTACGCAAAGATACGTGCCGAAAGTGACTTAGATAACCTTAGTTTGGGGCCTCAGATTTCTGTATCTGTTTTGAGATCATTATTTTTTTAATAGGTGTTCGCACGATATTTTACTTTCTCGCCTAAGCGAGTGTTAAACACGCACAGACGATAAGTAAGTACAGCCAGGGTTCGAACCTACGATCTCAGGGAAAAACTTATGTTCATTAAAAAATTAGGTATTGCCGTCAAATGTTCATCGCGATCAAAAAAAAACAGTGACGCCGTAACATTTAAGGACCTTAGATTTATGTATCTGTTTCGTCATGATTTATTTATCTTAATAGGCTAGTTGTTGATCTGCCTATACATGACGTCAGAGATCGGTTTTCTGGCGATGTTTTTCATAAATAAATAAAAAAATACGTTTATTTTGGAACATAAGATCATCATGGTATCACTTATTTCACGTCATTAAATTCGAACCTGTTGGCATCCCCACTCATCGGCAAATAAGACAGAGGGTGTTGGCCGAGAGAAAAATCCGGCGTAAAAAACTCTCGGTACTCTTTTAAAAAAAAGCAAATCATCAAACAATTCTACGATATTTAAAACAAATATAGCAAATTAATTAGAAGTAGCCTGCCCAGCACTAGGCCCAGGCCCTTTTATCAACTAGATAATCACTTACTTTATTGTAAGCCTTTTTACACAGCTTTTCTATAATACAATTCTTAAATTTAATAAAAGGCAGAGATAAAAGAGCCTCTAGCCGGGCGAGTGTCATATTCTGACAGACAGAAAGTCCATAATTGCACAGCGTTTGAACCTTCGACCAGGGATGAGAGTCGCCCCCTATAGGCCTTGACTGTTCGATGACATATAATGTGCATTTTAACTTACTAACTTTATACTATAATATATAGATTTGTTTTCTAGAGAAATGGTACTCTGTCAGAGGTATCCACGATATATGCCGGTCAAGATATGAAGAAATTCGGTTATTTGGACAAGATTAATGGGCTGGACCATCTGCCGCATTGGAAAGAGAAGCCCTGCACTAATATTAGGTATGTCAATTATAAACTATATACTAATTATAGTTATATATAAATAAATCAGGTGTCTCAAAAGAAAGTTCATATTTAGTTGATTGATTTAAAAAAAAGTCGTGTATCAAAAAAGTGTTTATTCATTAATACACATTTTGGGATTTTTTTTTATTAAAAATAATTCTGTCCAAATGTAGACCCTAGTTCGCGGCATTCATTTAATCGAACAATAAAATTACTTAGAATCAGTGATGGCAGCCCATTTCGTGACAGATTTTGTCTTTGAATTGCGCCAGAGAAGTCGGCTTATTGGCGTACACTTTGGATTTATGATAACCTGAATAAGATCCATAGGGATTAAATCAGGACTGCAGGGAGTCCAATTTATGTCACTTCTCAATTTCATCCCAACTTTTCACCATTAATTTGACTAAACGCGTGTGACGTTGCTCCGTCCTTCTCAAACCATGTTTGGTCATAGCCAGGAAAGTTTTAAACTCCTGGCACACAAAAAGTACCCTAACATTTTCACATGACTCTAAACAGATAAATGTAAACTTTCTTTTGAGACTCCTATTATAACATTGGTAACAACAAAACTGCCCTTTGCACTCACTCGGAAAATTCCAGTTTTCTGGTGCCTGACCTTCCATTATGTCATAAATCTAAACAATGTGACATTATCTTGATCTTAAATGGGAAAACCCGACAGTGCAATAATAGTTAAATGCGCCATCATCAATACTAGCTGATGCAGCTGACTTCGTTCTATTAACAGGCACGCTAATGTCTACAAATATAATTCCCAAGATTCCTTTTTTTATTAATAAATTATGCAAGTGAAAAGCAAAATAGGAACAGAAAATACAATTTCAAATTACTGTCGGCGCTTCATATATCTTACAAATACTTTTCTAGTAATGGAGGAGACATAACTTTACAAGTCTATTTCTGTAACATTACGGAAATCTTTTCTGAATTTTGAGATTATTAAAACATATCGAGGCTGTATTTCTTCAATAATTTAACCAGACGTTATGTTTTGACCAGTCGTAAGATATTTATTTCTCATGAAGATCATTACAATATTCACTAAAGAAACTATACTCTGGCATTGGCCCATGGACACTCCATGGGCGGTGGTATCACTTAACATCAGGTGAGCCTCCTGCCCCTTTGCCTCCTGTTATATAAAAAAAATACGTTTATTAATTAATTGAAGATTACAATAGTAAGTACAAAAGCAGTCAAGCAACATAATTAGTAGATAAAAATTTAGCAACTACAATTTTAACAGTTACACAACACAAATATAAAAAACTGTAATGTGTAGAAACTTTTGTCATTTGTTATTTTTTCAATATTATACGAAGATAGCTTAAGAGTCTTACTCAGTCAAGTTTAAACAAATGTAAAAGGAAATATATTTCCGACATGGCCGTTTGTTTGTTTTCCTTAATTTTTATTTATTTAAGCATAACATTGGCTATTCGTCATTTTCTTATTAAACACAACAGTTTTCTGCATATATTGCTTTTCATAAAAATGCATGTAAATATTTTCATTAGCTGAAAAAAAAAATACAAGATAATAATGTTCAATTGTGAACCATGTTTCATTTTATTAAAAAACTACAATACAATCAGGTAACTTAAGTTACTAGAAGAGCATCGGATGGCCCCATTGCAAGCGATATCTTCCAGGCATCGATACAAGGAAAAACAGCGCAAAAAAAGGAAAAAATATAGAATTGTTCAATTAAGCTTTTCTAAAGAATTCATGATAATTATTATAAATTAAAATAAGGGTAGTAGAGCTGATGAGTTAAACTGACCTATGTCAATATATGTATTATACATTACCTATATTTTCGACAATAGACCGAAACTTAGCTGGACCAAAGAAAAAAAATTGTGTAGACCTGTGTAATAGTCAAACATTATCCAATGCATTTAGTCTAAGGTTCGATTTCGAACAGTTTTGAATCTCAGCTGGATTACGTAAAGAATGTCCCGATTGACGTCAATTGTCGATACCATAGTGAGTTCGTTATATGCAGTTTGATTTTATAACTGCAAAACAAGACTTGGAGGTGAATGACCAGTCAACGTACGTTTAGTAATAAATAAGAAAGGTCTGGGGAAAACCCTCGGAGGCCTGCGTACAGGATTTGTGGATGTTTCGAAAAATTCCTCTGATGACGTCGAAATTACTTTAAAATACTAAATATTATGAATGAAAATATGAAATAACATACCCTCAGTTTCACACCAATACAATACAGCCGAATTAGGTATTGCTTAGTCAAATGTATTTAATATTTTTTATTGAATTGTTCCGATCGTAATGTTCAAACCTATTTCTATTATGTATTCCATCTACCGTAAGTATTACTATTTTTTGTTATTTATAATTTATGTTAGCTAAAGGATTACGAAATAAATAAAGGACAGGAAAAAAACTTAACGGGGCGTGTTAAACATAGACACAACATTTTTTACAAGCGTAACACACACGGAACTACACAAGATAATAATAAAAAAACAAAAAAAAACAATTTTTTTAAGGATAAGGTATATTTTGAGTGTGTATGTGTGTAATGTGGCCCTGACTCGCAATATGCTGTGGAGCAGGTGTTCCATAGCGCTGGTCATTCTGTCGGACACTAAATCAGTTAGTTTGAACCTCAGAAAAAAAGCGAAATAATGGAATTAACGTCCTCGTTTATTCTATTATAATTTTATATAGGAACCATAATAACAATGACTAAAATAAAAAAATCAAATAGGCAATTGCTGCCTGACACACGCCATCGACTTTTTGGGTCTAAGACATGTCGGGTACCTCACGATGTTTCCTTTACAGTTCGTTTAAATGCACCGCCGGGCATCATACCTACGGGAAGAGGGTCGCACGCTGAACCCACTAGGCCAACACTGGACTTTAGATAAAATTTTAGTGTATTTTTTTAATTTAAGCAAACTTTCAGGGCATCTGAAGGATCGTTCTTTCCCCCTCGGTCAGTCACTAAAGAAGACATCGTTTATATTTACGACAAAGATTTGTGTCGAATCCTACCCATGAAGTACCGTAAAGATACGTATAAAGACGGTAAGTGGATATGTTTTAGCGACACAAAGTTTAATGTATAAAATTATAAACGTTGAAAGCCTCAGTTTTCTGTTCCTTTTTCAATTTTATTTATTGGCTTTTTTGGTACTTCTGTGCCTAACATTGTCAATTGTCAAAGACGTTTTGAATTAATCTAAATTTCTTCAATGTATGAGAAAGAATTTTGATGTAATTATCATTTAATAATATAACAAAACCCAATTACCTAACCTAACGAAAAATGGGTGCAATTCAGCTTTAAGTTCTTCAGCAAAAAGCACTCAATGTATCTACTTATAGTCGCAATTACTGATTGTATGATTAATAAATATAAAAAAAGTTCTTCAGCGAAATTGATTTTCAATGATCTATAAATCTATATCTTGATTTGCGACATATACAGAAAATTGGCATAGTTATCGAACGCTCAACCTCATTTATATTCAAATTTGAATTGAAATATCCTTCGTATTGTTATACACGAAGTTCTGTGTGTAAACAAAAAATCTTAGTTTTAATATGATAAAGAATAGGCATATGTTATTTTTTTTTTATCGCTACTATTAATTTCAGGTATCAAAGTAGGTTTATACACACCTCCAGAGTCAACGCTAGAGAGTGCAGAACTCAACCCAGACAACAAATGCTACTGCGATGGAAATCAATGCCCCAAACGGGGACTGCAGAACATCAGTCCTTGTCAATACAGTACGTTTATTCAAAGTATATTTTACATAATATCGTTAACTTTTTTTATGGAAACTTCGCGAAGGCGTCGCTTATGCCAAAATTTCAGCACATTTATGATAGATGTCGCAATAACAACAGGACGAAATGTAGTGAACTGTAATACCTTATTTAATTGTATAAATATAAAATGTTTAATACAACCAAGGACTAAATACGGAAAACTTATTATTATAAATCACGGCGAACAAATATTAGGTAAATTGCCAGCCAGTTTAAAAGAATTAAACCTTTTTATAAATTCAAACAACTTTTGAAAGTACACGCATATAAAATTAACAACATATCTTTAAAATAACAAACATAAAAACACTCACATGTATATGTCTATAAAAATTGTATAATTTCCATATAAATTATGTATTTACACAACATCAAAAAAGGCACTTCTAGCATTTATGTATCTATGAACGAGCAATGTCTGTTGTAGCATCGATGCGGCATACCTGTATTTTCATAAAAAATATTTTACATATCGTAAGGAACTAATATTTTATTTTATATAATAATTTTCTCACCAAGTGAATGTTTCAAATGGTCACATTATTCTTTAAAAATTAAGTATTAATGAACCAATTGACAATAAAAAAGTTACCACATTTATAGAGCGTTGAAGACTGACGAAGTTAAAATATAAATCAATATTTAAATTTCAGATGCGCCAGTATACCTATCATACCCACACTTCTATGATGCCGATCCAAGTCTTCTTGAAGCGGTGGAAGGTCTCTCACCAGATAAAGAAAAACATGAAAGCTACTTCTTGATACAGCCTGTAAGTTTACAAATTTGGTATTACAAATGAAATTGTTTAGTATAAGATAGATGTCTTTCTACCTAAAATATGCCGAGGCGGCCGATGGCTGGCCATGCGTCATACTCGTGAATGGGTGCTACTTATGGTGACTGGTTGTACTTGAATTCGTGTATCGATGATGTTATGTCGACTATCTATTTATGACTACTATATATTTCACCATGCCTCCTGGTGATAGAGGATCTTTACCAATCTCAGACAAATCTTTGTTTTTGATTTACACTATTATTTATTACTGAAGATGTTATGTGGAGCATATGGTGTAATGGTTGCAGCTCCTTACAAACGTTGTGTAAAACGCATTTGCGATTAGTGAGAAGAGAATTTAGAAGAGTGGCGGAGAGTTTATTGCCAGTTCTTCTCTTCCGTTCTACGCCCTTAATTTGAGAATTGGGAATAAATGTAAAATTAGAAGCATTTAATTCTCAGTCTGTTGTCTAATAGTAGCGAACTAACTTGCGACTAGTAGCAAATGTAAATTTAGAATTGTAATAGCAAATGTAAAATTAAAAATAATTTTACATCTTTTCTGTTAACTAAGTGTGCTTGGTTACCTACATTAAGAAATTGTTATCTTAATAGTTATATTTTACAGAAAATCGGAGTTCCACTTGAGGGTCAAATTCGCGTGCAGCTAAATTTGAAAGTGGATAGCGCCTCAAATATTCGCGTGAACAACATTCACAAGTTTCCTGACATGGTGTTTCCGGTGATGTGGCTCCAAGAGGTGAGGAAAAGGTTTTTTTAATATGAAACATGAATGTTTTGAGTGACTATTGTATTTGACTATTGTAGTAGCTCACTAATTTTACAAACCGTAGTTATCTAAGACAAATCTTTAGACACAACCTACCTAAGAAAAGTTCTCAATAGGAATATTTTTTTACGTTTCTGCAACGTTTTTTTAATTGTATATATAGCTTATGTAGTAACATAGATATAGTAATATCTACACAATATAACATATCATTAAATACATAGTATAATTATTACTTGACATACCACGAACAAAATTAATATAAACAAGTATTTTTTTATAAAAAAAACATACCCAGTTGTCTATTAAATAATAAGAGGCTGTAACTGATGATCTAGCTGGAACTACTTTTTAATTTGAAACATACTTTTCAGGGAATCGAAGAAGTAACAACACCAATATGGCGTCTGATATTCCTCGCCACTGCATTTGGACCAGTCTTCGCCGCCATCTTGTCCTACTCTTTAATCATATGCGGAATCCTTCTCATAATCTACGTATTTATAAAAGCCTACAAAAAGTTCGTAATAGGCCAAAACTCGATTGAAATAGTCGAACTTGGGCGCGAAACTCTTCGCCGCGGTTCAACTTTGATCACTCACGGATCAAAACTACTAAATCACAAGGAAACGTCATATCAACCCTTACGAAAATCAACTTCAACAACTAGTAGCGGTGAAGAGACGCTACAAGAGTTAACTTACATTGATAAATCGGAAAATTTAAGTCAGAGTTTAGATGAGTTGAAGAGCATATTGAATAGGGATTTTGTTAAGAGTAATTTTAGTGAGGCCGAGCGGGAGTCGTTAATACACGCAGATAATACATTTATTTTATCTGAACATAGGCGATATAGTGTTTTTAAAATACCGGAGAGCTTGAAGTGAGGTCGCTTTTGGGCCACTGAGTGAGGAGTTTAGAGGATTTTGTTGATGAACAAACTTATTTATTGAGGAAAAGGACGTTTTGTCGTAGTTCATCTTAGTTGTTATGGTGTTTCAAACAAAGATTTAGATGTAATGTTTTTTGTATGAGAATCCAGTAGCAGTTTTGGTCTCAGATTATATCAGTTTCCTTGATAATTTTTCTTTTAAAGACAATTAACTTGAAAAACGTCGACTTATAGGTAAATTCCAGTTGTGTTTTAACACTAAGTATGATTGCCGTATGTCAGAAATGTATTAAATCTGATAATTAGCTAAGTCTCGAGTCTAAAGTTGACCCTAAGATGTATCATTATTCTTGTATTATTACGAATAATCTCACAAAGCAATAGAGCTTTCATTTGTTTAAATTTTAATTTCTTATTAGTGAAACAATTTTTTATATTAATTTTTTGCTGATAGTAACACAATAATGACACTCCATGGAATACTTAAAAACTGAACTTAACTCAGTGGCGAATAAAAAGCGGGAAAAGTGAGTTACCTCACTGACTGAACAGATTCCGATTTTAAAGGAATCGACTAGTTTTTAATATAGCTTGCTCAATAGTAGTCTGGCCTTAGATTAGTTAATAGTTTGTAAATGGCCTTTTCTATATAGTATATTAAACTCAGTGCCTTAAAAGACAACCTTTGATACTTATTTCAATTATTTATTTTGAAAATCCCTTCGACAGTCTGTTAAACTAACCATTTGTCAAAGTCAAAACACCACCTTTGCGTTATTTGAAATATGGTTGAGTTCAATTAGCAATGTTAAGAATTTTGGAATGGAAATCCTTTGCTGAAAATTATCCTTGGAAAATATTGGTTTAAGGGGCGAACATAAAATTTTTGTACTACAGCGTAGGTGAAATCATTTTCTTTTATTAACATTTTTAACTTTAAAATAAACAATTTCCTTGCTCTTATTGTTTCTCATATTAAGAACTATAACGGTCGGTCCAAACAAAGCTCTTAAAATAATAATGTGACAATAACTTTGTATGTACAAAAGTTTAATAATTGCCAAACTTTAAATTATAATTTGGGATTCAATCGTAATTTTACATTCAAAGTTTGACAATTATATACATATACCTAGGTGTAAAATATTATCTGTAACAGAATTTCCTGTGATGTTACCAACATTAAAAATCCAAATTATTTTTAGAAGGAATAGTTATTTTATACTAGTCCTGTACATATTTAAGTATTGTGGTAACGCTGCACCGTGAAAATAAACATTAAGCTCTGATTCTCTGTCTTAGTAAATGAGGATCTACTATGAGTAAGATAATTTGGTTCATATCTAGTAAAACAGGTAAGTAATCAATTTACCACGCAAAAATTAGCATTGCAGGGTTACCAACTTAAAAATTTTGGTGATGGATGTCTAGTTCTAGAACATAATGTCTGTGCCCACGGTATAAGGAAGATTATATACCTATTGTACTTAACTGTTTAATATATACGATATGGGATTAGAAATGATATGCAATTTAATTGCCATTAATTGTTACCATAAATGAAATTTTATTTAAATATTTTGGGACATTGAATTTTATCTTTTAATACGTATTATAGTGGAGGGGCAAAACTAATAAATTAATTTTAAGAAAGGAAATGTAATTTTATTAGTTTTTCCCTTAACACATTAATTAAATGTTACCTAAATAATATACCGAATGATTAATATAAGAATTTTATTTTGGAATTATGTAGTTAGTAAATAATGTAAGGCATTGTAAGAGATCGTAAAAGTAGACCACAGAAAGATAATTTGGAAGTGCTTTTAAATTCCCGCCAATTTCAAAGGCGAAGATAATCTGTGGAAAATTGTCTATTTGTTTTAAGAATTAAATAATTCTTGCCTCCTTGAATAATCGTCCAAGCCTTTGAAATTTCCAGTGTATTCCAGTTAGTATTTTAGAGGAATTATATAAACCATGTCATGTCATGCTTTTAAACTATTCTATGCACACGAATCTCATATCTTGTCTTGTTATAATTATTTTCTATATTTTCGAATAATGGTTGATTTATCAAACAAGAAAACATCGTATGATGAAGAAATTATTCAATAAAAAAATTAATACAGAATCTATTCATAATCTATGGTTATGTTATCACCATATGATTATTTATGTTTCCAATAAATCGTAGATATAATTGATCACCAAATACATATTTTCAATTCTCGTTATAATCTTCATTAGCAGCGAACTGTGTTCTGTTTCGATACGACGCTTTCCCAGTATTCAAATCGGGATCTAAACCGTGGGGTGAAAATTCTATATAATTTATTGATATCGATTTCTTAAACGATTGATGAATCAACCACTGTTGTCACAAATTGCTCAATGAATGTGTGTTGAATGGTTGTATGTAATATTGAAACGAAGCTCAATTTTAATTAGCTTTAAAGCCGAAGACTTAGTAATACATTCCATTATGAACTTTATCGGATGGGCGTAAGGACTAATATTGTAAATAATTTACACTTTTGTATCCAACTTCGTTTATAATAAAATATTCAGTGGAATTTGTTTTTTATTTACAATTAATTCTTGGTTTTAGACTAGTAATCTATACCGTGGACTGATAAGCACACCAATATATCATATATATTATATAAGTCCGTATACGTACCTATTTATAGGCCGGCAACGCACCCACTAAAATAGGTGAAAAAATAAACGGACTCAACATATGCCGAAAGCGAATTATAACTTATTTCGGAAGGCCAACGATGACTTGGCCGCAAAACTATACAGTGTCTTTCTGCTGTTGGACAGAAACCAGTGGAAATAGATTGAGAGGTTTCCTTGCTGATCACATGGTTAGAAAAGCTATCGACTGGAGAGAGAGAATCTATACTTTAGCGTTGTTAAAAATATATATTAGTATAGAATTTGATTTTTTTTTATAAATATTTTATAACATTCATATACTTGCTTTAATAGTGTCAGTTATCCATAGTAGAAGGCACAGATAAGCCAGCGTATCATAGACAATGTGTTCTTTTTGGGCCAAGAATGTAGGTAAATAATAAAAAACGAGTAGGCATGCGAAAACGATTATATTTTCAGCAAACTGTACAGTACATAGGATTTGTCAAAATTGGTGTAATTTTTAAATTATTAACGACATTTTCATCGGCAATTCTGACAAATCTTACAATTTAGGCATTTCATAGAAGTACAAAAGTACATAGCGTTATTGACTAGTAAAACATTATGCGATATTTATACATTAATCAACTTTTACTCTAGCCATAGACAATCACAATACTATACAAATATTGATTGATTATAAATTGTTTTTATTGCTTTTACTTTTACTCGGTACCCGAAAAAGTTATTGTTTCGACGGGAATCGAAATGACTTGCAACTTATTTTTTTAATTCAACTTCGTATTGTCAGAAGATATATTTCATTAAAAAACCAACTACAAATAAAATTAGCATTTTAAATAATCGATATCTGATAGTATTATGATTCACCTATAAATATCACTGAGCCTAATTTAGTTTAATCAAACTTATAACAACTCGATTGAAACTAAAAAAAAAACTTTTAAATGGTTTAAAGAAAACTTTTTACATGTTATACAAAAGTTGTTAAAGTTTGAAAAAACTATAAAATGTCTAAAGAAGCATTAACCTACAGTATACTAGATCGGACTTTTCTTAGAATAAAACATTATTGATTAAAATAGTTTAAAAATACATTTTTTATATATACTATAGATAGGTACAATCGAATTAAAAGTTTATAAAAAATTTTATCTCACAATTTTTTACGTATATCCGTTGTTTCGTATAACAGATTACATTATCATCTAAGATTTTTAAACAATAACCTGTGGTTTAATAGCATAGACCACAGACATAGAGAAGATTATTGAGGCATTATATGATGATGACGTTTGAATTCGATGACTTTTTGACGTGACAACGTATGTGACAATAGATGAACGCCGACTGTACGCACGAAAGACTCATTGTCCCGTTACGTTCATTGTACGCGTACGCCGCATCTATCTCTCTTCCACACGATTGGCTTATGCATGTATCATACAAAATAGTGATAATACAATAAAATGATTAAATTTTTCATATAAGTATATAGCATTTCATCAAAGTTTTGTTATGACGTTGTCACGTTAAACTATCGTCCGTAAACTTTACAGACAACCGTTTTTTAACTTAATCTGCAACAAAATACTTCAAGCAATAGAACATAAACTTTAATTTATTTCAAACATGCTCTCGGCTATGATACTGGATACTTAGGAAAAATAGCGTTTCTAAGTCTCATTTACGTGCGTAAATTTGTGTGTATACGTCAAACTATACACAGTCTATGGTGCCTTCTCTATATCTAAGGTATATAAATCATCCTAACATTTTAAGACAAATAATACGTTTGAATGTATTAATAACATTCAAGAATAATTTAGACAAATTTATATTTACAAAACGCATCAAAGAATATAACGAAAACAATTGCAAAAGAAATGGCACCGAAAAGTCATTGCACATGAAAGCTTCAAACTTAAACGAAGCTTCAGGCATCTGCATTCACCATGATATTTTTCTCATCTCCCGTACATAGAACCCACTTTTTTTATCCGTTTTTTATTCCCTCACAACTCAGCATAAGACTTTAATTTAGTACAAATGTCAGTTAAGCTTACACACTAAAAAGAGTCACAGCTTAAATCACGTTTAACCAATTCCAATAAGCAAACGTTCGCATATTTATAACTTTGACGATAACCGCTCGTTTTTTAATATAAAACTCATCACCTAATGTTCTAG
Organism: Pieris rapae; assembly: GCF_905147795.1. Lineage (NCBI taxonomy): Eukaryota > Metazoa > Arthropoda > Insecta > Lepidoptera > Pieridae > Pieris > Pieris rapae. The sequence continues at coordinate 1,362,131 of NC_059523.1, read as the reverse complement.
CCTTGCAGACGAGCGTATACGTTACTAAGTACGCAATGCGTACACGTGTACACGAACCCAAATATCACCTTAATTTTTTTCGATTTAAAACCCATTTTTTAAAACAATATCTTTTAAAAGATTTACCTGAAGCCCAGAGTTTACTATTTAAATTGTACGCAAATATAACATGTACAGGACTGAGTGACTCGATTAGTATTCGTAATTAAACAAATTTAATAATTACTAAACCACTTTTATTAAGTTAGATATTATTGTGTGGCAGCCAGTGGATGTTTTGTGTAAATAGTCAATTAAAACAGTAGACTCAGGGCCTAGTAATTTTAGGGTGGTCAAGGCGTAATACGGTTCTTATACACCTATATTTGTCTCTTTCTGTCAAATCGTATTTATCCTGTATTAAAAAGAGACATCAGTGAGATGTGTGTAGTTTAGTTGTATTCGTACAAACAGCGGGTTGCAAATATGCGAACGCTCTAATCATATAACAAAATATCTCTCTTACGCTAATTTTTAAAATAATGGAAGATCAAAGCTTATTGAAGATAACTAATTCCGTATACATATGTGGCATTGAAAAAAATTATTGCTTCAACCACAGTATTAAAATTTCGCGACGCGGTCCTATTTATAATTTTAATTATATTCTAAAATACTTGAAATCGCTGTTTTGTTGAACATGGAAATAGAGAATAGTATTATGACATTGTCAAGTCTCTGTGAGATAATTGTTTAAAAGAGGGTAGATCATTGGACTAGATCAGTGTTTCCCAACGTGGGGCAATCAAAATCAGCTGAATATAACACAAAGTGGACTCAAGACTGAAGCTAACCAAATTGGAACTTAATAAAACATCTCTGTAAACTATCTAGCGCAAGGATTTCACTAAAATAATGTTTGTTGTATGTTTTAAAAAATCACTTTCGCTAACAATTTCCTAGAGATTTCTTCCTAATTCCTTATTTAAATTTCTTAAGTAAAAAATTCATTTTTTTAATATAAAACTTGCATAAGAATTTTAGAATGAATAAGGTTTGAAAACACTGGACTAGTCAGAATTAACTATATTACAAAAATAATATTAAAGAAAAATATCGTTCCGATTTAAAATGGTTGGCAGATTAGTCACATTCTTTAAGTGATCAGTACAGCTAAGTAGAACCCTTTCTTCAAAATATTTATCGTACCTACTAAATATACCTTTGATATTGATTTTGAATTTCGAATTTCGAATTTTGTGTCATTCTATCCTCTATGCCTACGTTGATAACCTATCGAATACTGTCATGACTTTAAAATTTAATTCTAAATTTAAAATTTTGTCGATATTTTAACGTATACAGTTTAATGGGTATACATTTGCATTTCGTATAATTACTCGTATATCCTAGTATGGCTCGTAACTAAAAAGAATTATGAGTATATAAAAACTTATTTGTACAAATAAATACGATTTGTCTATGGACGGTATTGTCTAGTTCTGTGGTAAAAAATATAATTTATCACTATTACATGTTTCAGTCGAAATCGTGGAAGAAAACTAAAACTATTACTCACAACCGGTGTAAAAATTGACGATACATGATACAAAGCATGATTGAATCAACGCAATGAAACACTGGGTGTATTTTGCATGGCAACACCAGCTATTAAATGGGTGACTGGCTAATAAATAAATTAATAAAAAATAAATAAAAAAAATGGGTGACTAAGACTTTTCCGTTGACAATTTACAAATATAATCGTTTCCTTGTTCAATGTAATGTGTCATTTGCATACAAATTGTGATTTATGACTGAGTGAAGTGAAGAGGATGAATGCCAAGTGTCTGGTGTTGCCATATAACTGATTAAAATAATCAACGGTTAAATGGACATTTTAATTTACGCAGTTTTGAAACCGATTTTTTCCGTTAACACCACAAAATCTAATTTTATCAAAACTCGTGACAATAACACTTTGTAGCTAGCCTCAAATGTTTTAAAACGTCCATTTAAAATATAAGTACATACAAACATATTAAAATAGTGAGGTATGGCGTACGTATACATGGTTCTAACTTATAATCTATGGTATACACAGTATGTCTTTTTTGACGTTCACTGTCATTTATTGCCCTGAAAAAAAAAGCAAATGTTATTTAATGTTTATTAAAACTAAATTCCTACTACTATTACGTCTCTTTCTATTACAGCCTAAATACCTTGATAGAAAGAGACGAAAGATTTCTTTAATTAAAATAAATGTGATAGTATTTTATGAATTATACATTCAGTTACATTAATAAGCCGTTATTTTTTGGAAAATTAGTTTAGGTTTTTCTGTTCTGAAGTTAGGTTTTATTTTGTAAAATTTAACTTACAATATTGCCAAATTCAATAAAGTCGTTCTAATTTAACTAACAAAGTGAGTATTAATTTAAAAATAGTGAGGCTCAGTGGCTGATTTAATACTTGGGTGAACAGAGTGTATGAGAGAGAGGGCCTGAGAGAGCGAGAGAGAGACAAAAAGTTGTCTAATTAAAAGTAAGCTTACCTTAGTGCATAGTCTGCTGTAATGGCGGATAATGTTCATTAGTCTGTTCGTTCACCGGCTCCTGCTCATCACCAGACTGATCACCTTCCTGCTCTTCATCCTCTGATGATGAGAGGAGACCTGGAAACAATACAAAATATACCTACATATATTTCTGTTCTATTTCCCTAAAAATCTACTACTTTGTAAATAGGCGAGGTATTTAGCAAGCACATATAAAAGATGGACTGGAGTAAAAGCTAGATGGAAGACATCGAAGCCTTAGCAGAAAAAGAATGGAGAGATGAATCCATGATAGAGAAATTTGGAAGCTGGATGAGGCCTATACCAGTGAAGTTCCAGACAACGGTTCTGAACAGAGTTAGGATATGGTATAACAAGAAAAAAATTACTATAATTTAACATTTTGTTTTAAATCAGTAAAAATTATTTATTATTAATTTAATTATAATGTGATTAATGATATTTTTTCTTTACAAAGTAAACACGTATATAAGAACAGAAATTCAACTAAATTTCAGAATTATAATTTATTTATTCACAAAATACATACACTATTAGAGTACTAAGCCAATACCGATAATGCCGACATAAAAATAAAATTCATAATATCACTACTGTGATCACATTTTAATTAATAATTATATAAATCAGTGGCGTTACATTTTTAGGTCTAGGCCTCAAATTCCTGAATCTGTTTCATGAACATTTTTTAAATCTAATAGGCAAGTAGGTGATCAGCCTCCGGTGCCTGACACACATCGTCGACTTTTTGGGTCTAAGACATGTCGGTTTTCTCACGATGTTTTCCTTCACCGTTCGAGCAAATGTTAAATGCGCACATAGACAGAAAGTCCATTGGTGCACAGCCAGGGATCGAACCTACGACCTCAGAGATGTGAGTCATATATAAATTATAACATACAAATGTACTAACCAGCAGTGAACTGTGGATTTGTGAGCGCATCTGGCCAATACCTTTTGCTTATCGACGAGCCGTTTTTGCTTTTTTTACCACCTGCAAACAGACATACAATTGTTTATTAAAGAGAAATATGTTATCGCGTTAGAACACTTCTTGAAGTCTATAGTCTCTTGAATATTGGTTTGACATATAGACTTCTATCATAAAAACAGCAGTTTACAGCGAATATTTACAAAGTTTTTTTTATAATAGGAGGCAAACTCACCTGATGTTAAGTGATACCGCCGCCCATGATCACATTGCCAGAAGGCTCGCGTGAGTGCGTTACAGGCCTTTTAAGAAATGTTATGCTCCTTTCTTGAAGAACCCAAAGTCGAATTGGTTCGGATATACTTGAGCTGGTAGACCGACTGAAGACAAAGCGACATGGATGGTATTTTGTATTCTGCCTTGACGTCCGATAATGACACTCAGCTGCAGGTATTAGTCCGAACAACTCTCTGAACACTCCATGGTAAAGGCGGTAGGAGATGCAGAGAGACCCCACCACAGGGGCCAAGGCAGAAGTTTCTCGATCTCCCTATCTCACTCTCTCTCTCTATCGGTCTCAATCGCTTCTCCCTTTTCTTCGACAAAAACGCTGCACATCTTCGTGACGTTCCGTAAAAATTTTATAATTTTCGGCAGGTAACTTGGCAAGAGTCGTTAGATGCGCAGAAGTCGTTTTTTAGGTCTCTTTGGTGGTGAAGCGGGACGCGGGGTATGACGTAGCGCCGATCACAGCGCGCTATTGGTGCGTTAGTCGACCCTTGCCTCCCGCACCGCGTTTACATTTCGATTACACTTGCCGGCACGAAAGTTGTACCATTTTTGTTGACTTTTTGGTACGAGTTCAGTTTTAAATTAAGTTTTGATTTTGTTAATTGTTGTTGTTTTAAATTTAGTTTTTGTAACGTTTATTACAATGCCAGGACCAAATACCGTTTTACGCAGACATGCCAGAAAAATTTAATTAAAATACTAATTATATATTATTAAAATAATTTTTAATAATAATATTTTTTTTACTTAATTAAAAAATGCATATTATGTTTTATTTATAACACCTAATAAATGTCACGAATTTCTCTGCTTTGTTTATATACAAGATTAAAAATAAATGATGGCAATAACCATAATGACAATCAATAAAAGTGAACAGTTTTTGTTCCACTAAGTGTACGATGCGCGAACTTGCCCCCACTACGCCAAAACCTTGCCAACTAACGTGCCGGGGACTATACCCTCGTGCACCTAAAGAAGTTCACTTCCAAAATTAACAAAAATCACCTGGTTTATCGGAACAGTCCAACATGGGTTGCAGTATACGTCGACGCGCGTTGATGAACCAATTGTTAACTTGTAACAGCGTGAGCCGCGTTTGGGCAGCCAACGTACGCTTCTCTTCTTCGGTTGGGTACGGATGCTGCAAACAGAAAAAAATATATATACAACAAAGATATTGTTACCAGCTAGGGAATCGCTAAGAAAATGCCGTAATTTATAAACACAAATTAACTGGAATTTATCGCTAAAATACACTAATTACACACACGACAAAAACAATGTCACTAATCAGATTAATCACTTAATTACAATTCACCTAGTACTTTATTCGCGCTTTATCTCGGTGTTTATCTCTAGATGTCGCATTCAAAACTGAATTCATAGAATTCTGACAGCTATCATTTTTTGACATGTCAGAGATTACAAACCTTTTTGGCCGGGCAAATTTTTCAATATCAATACGAGTCCGAACATTTGAGTCTACATACATTTTATTTGTTAGTGAAAGTCGCCGTAAAAACTCTCCGTGGTTTTACGGCGAGTGATAATTACGTTTCTTTCATTAAAACAGTAAAAACACACAAGTTAAGATAACATCTTATTTTATTAAAAAGGTTTAATTAATCTGGAATTAATAATCAGTAATGCCAGCTAAAGAAAATATAGTATTACAGTTAATTTTATAATATATTGTTCGTGATATTGAAATATTTGTTATTTTATTTAAATATTTAGATGTTTACTTTTTTGTAAGCCTCAAAAGGGTCAAATTTGTCCCTTTTTCGGTAGAGAACTTACTTAGCAACATTTATGAAATGACAGAATTCTACGGAATAAAAAGTCGGAGTATAGGTACGCAATTGTACACAAGGAATGTATATACCACAAGGTGTTGAAACAGCCAAGCGCGCATAACCTGCGTGGCATGCCTGGGGAGCACCCCCCTCTTGCCCCCTTCCTCCCCCTCCTCCTCGGGTGGGGGAGAGCCCGACACGGACGAGCACGAGTTGTTTGAGTTTGCACCTGGAATTATTAATTGATAAATTCAAATTCAAAATTCAAATCATTTATTTGCTAGAATTAGTCTTACAATTAGTTATATAAATTACAAAAATCCGCCACATATGAATAGGCATGCAAATGTCATCTTATATTTTATTTATTTGATCTATTGAATAACAAGACTGGTTATCAAATCCCACATTTAGAAAAACACATTTAGAAAAATGACAGCGTAGAGCTAGTTATACACCAATATTTGTAAAAATTCCTATCCAAAAAATACAACGATTTAAACGTTAGGCTTATTTTTCTTGTATTTAATAACATCTGAAGTGATGTTCCCCAGGTTAATTTCAAACCTATGATCTAGGTAGTCGCCCACTCTATAAAAACACCTTGCCTTTAAGAACCCAATCACCTTCAATGTTAATATTCATTAATATTTTTTGTCTTTGGAGACTGATTTCTGCCTTTGTTTTTGTAATATTTCTTCTCAATGTTAAGCCTTCTGTGCCTGACACTCGCCGTCAATTTTTTGAATTTTCTTCGTTACGATGTGGATTTGGACACTATATTTTTAACTAAACTTATATTATTATGTATAATAAAGTTATTTCTATATTCAATTAATAACTGTCTTCGGTAACTCACCAGTAAATGAATCATTTGAGATCAATCCGGCGCCGATTTGACTTATTGGCGTCGAACCTTGGACTACTAGAGACGCTGAAATAAATAGGTCATTTTTATACAAATTTTCTGTGTATTGGACGCTGACTTCGATGACATTTATGCAAGTGGATTCGAGAATACATTTTATTTAGGACGTGTACGTAGGAGGTCTGTCGCTTCTCCTAGTACCGTATAAAAGGAATTTTTTTTTTAGTCTGTTTCTGTTTTTTTTTTTTTTTTTTTTTTTTTTTTATTTTCACTCTACTCCCCTGCCATAGTGTCCAGGGACTTATATAACGTACTTTTGGGAACCTCTTCTAATATCTTGAGATTGTAACGCTGATATTGAGACAGTCTTACAAAGCGTTCTTGCGTTCTTACAAAGGCGGTAAAGTACTAAGTGAATAACTCAAGATTTTTCACGTTTTAGCCATACTTTGCAAGAAATTTCATGAACTAAAACCAAATTTACTTTTACATTGCGCTGTCAAAGTTCTTATAAAAGAAATGGCTTTAAAAAAATTAAAGTATCTTCGTCCCTTTCTGTGAAATTGTATGTACGTATACTGTGATAGAAAGAGACGTTCTGTCTCTACGTATTATACGTAGACTGTGTCTACGTACTTAGTTATAATAAATGTACGTAGAGACAGTACGTCTCTTTCTATCACAGTACACGTACATACAATTTCATTAGTGCCATACATATATATAGGATACTCACGTGGATCCCTATGAGGGGGGAAGGGTAACTCCGTGTGGGGGGGAGGGTAAACTGGATACACTGGGGCTGGTAACGGCGCGGCGGGGGGAGACTGAAAATAAACATATAATATTTAAAAGGCTAGGTGTGAACTAGGCCTTCATCTTTCAAGGTGATGACGGGCAACTATCGAATTTACATATTTTTTATTATTTTTATTACGAAAGGTGGATTAAAAGCCACACGATGTATCAGTGTGCCTAGCGATAGACAGCTTTATAAAAAATTTATCGATCAAAATTATTAAAGGCCACTTTTATATATTAAAAACATATTAAACAATCTGCGTACAACAGTATTTTTTTTATTAATAATACTCTAATTCCCTGCCATTGTGTCCAGGGACTATTTCTATGTCTCAAATTCTATGTATAGAAATAAAAGATACATAATATGTAAGATAAATATCGGGGGGAAACATGGGGGAGCCCTGATGTGAATGCCCATGGGTGCTGTCAGTTCATCAGTACCCATTTGGCTATAACCAATACTTTGACTCTGCACAAGAATAGTGCATACCAATTCCTAAAACGCCGGCAACTCACTCGCGAGCCCTCTGGCTTTGAGTGACCATGGGCGGCGGTCTCACTCAACATCATATGAGCCTTTGGCCCGTTTAGCCACTATAAAAAAATGAAACAGTAGGACACAGAATATTTTTTTTCACACCCAAACCATTGAAGCAATTTTGATAAATTTTAATCCAGAAACAATTATATAACTAAATCCCTTATGCAAACCTGATACCTGATACTGTGGTGAATTCGATGTGCTCGAATGATCATCAATTGTACCGGACAAATTATTATTGCTCTCCACGCCACCTGTGAACCATTGAACAAATTAAATATTATTAAACTCAATATCCTGTGCTCATAGTAAAACAGCAGTAATAGCCAGATACACAGATAAAAGGTGAACTTTAAACACAACTATATGGAAAGGGCCAAGGGGAAGAAGAAAAAAAGGTGAATGGAGCAAGAAAACTATGGAAGTTGGAAAAAGCTCGAAGATGCTTTACCCGTGAAGGTTAAAGATGTTAAATTGTTTGTGTGTGTGTACTGTGTATATATAATTAAAATAGTAGAAAATTATTAGTATAGGTTGTTGGTTTTGTTCTGTAATTATTAATCCTTATTCTTAGGACATTAACTAACAAATAAACTAAAAATAATTTTGTAACATTCCTATTTCTTGTAACATATACCGTAAATATATTATTATGTATGATGTGGTAAATATCAATAAATAAACATTATTATGTGTGTGTGACATGAGTAACTTAATAATTTAGTTTGTACATCTCAGAAAAGGATTTATTGTATTAGACATACACTATATCAAAGTTCACATATATTGTATGTTTATAAAACTGATTTATTACATTAATTAAATAGTCTGTTACGAGGCTAACCAAACGAAGTAGACACATATAATTTTATCTAATCAATTAAATATCGTCTCGACATTATCTTTAACAATTAAGTAATCAAACGCTAATAATAAAACGTAAATCATAACACACATAATTTAACAATGTATAATTAAAGATAATTTCTATATTTTAATGTGTGTTTAACTAAACTCTTTCCTTTATGAAAGTGGTTCATAATTTGTTGGATGAATTAAATTAGCACAATTATATCATCCTAGCAGTCAAATGTAGTAATTTAAAATAATTAAACACAATTAAATTATTTATTTTGTCATATATGTTAGTATATCAAAAAACCTAATTAGATATGTCATTAAGCTTTTAATAAGGCGCCAATAAAGGAGACCGGAGTATGCCAAAAGGCTCTAGGCTCTAGTCTTTGGTTGAAAGTAAAAGTAAGTAAGAAACAGTGATTACATCATATAAAAATAACAGACATCATCCCGCGTCTGTTATGACACATGGGCCAAAATGGCCCTGACTTGGAACGGCTCAAAAGGAAGAAAAATGAGAACCCATAATATAAGAGATATCGGGGAAAGATTTAGTAGCGAAGAGACAAATAGAAGAATTTTGAAATTTAAATATAATAACGTATCGTTAATGTAATCTTTATTATTAAAGTATTAAAAATCTTTAAGCAAATATTAAAATGTGAGTCTAGTGGAAATAAAAAAAATCAGTGGCGTTACAACCTTTTTAGTTCCGAGCCTCAGGTTTCTGTATCTGTTTCATAATTATTTGTCAATGTAATACGCAAGTAAATGTTCTAATGTAATTGATGTGTACGTGTAAGTGTGTTAAATTTGTGATGTCATATTTTTTGTACTTTTTATACATTGTTTTAGAATGTATATATAAATAAAAATAAAAAATATATATATCTCCTGTGACACACGCCATCGACTTTACGGGTCCAAAACAAGCCGGTTTCTTCACGATGTTTTCCTTCACCGTTCGAGCGAATGTTAAATACGCACATATAAAACAAGTGCATTGGTGCACAAAAGAGGCCAACACAGTAATAAATTATTATTCTTACCTCCAGAATAATCTGTGCGCAGGAGATTTTCACTCTGCATCTTGGTTTTGAGGCAAGCGATGTACCGTCCGCAGAAGTCTCGACATAACTCTTGCACCTTTTCCAGCTCTAGCAGGTGAATCCTTAACACCTGAAAGTTTTATGCACTATTTATTAGTGATTCTACACTCCTGCTTTACATCGATATTATTATACAATTTATTGAGGGTAGAACTATGAGCTGAGCAGTGTGGGTTATAAGAGAACGTAGTGACAAGGAACGAAAGGGAATGCTTAGGTGGTTTGGCCATGAACAGATGAATGAGAAGCGGTTCACAAGTGGTATTTATGTCGCAGCCAGCTAGCTTATTTAGCCGTTCCATTAACAGTCTAGATTTTTAACTAGTGGTCTGAAAGATGTTCAGCCATGGCTTTTGTTACAACATTTAATGGTGGTGGATCGTGCTATGGGGTTGGGTAGGTCTTGACACACTAGGACCAAATCCAGAAGGTGCTAGAGAAGGGACAAGTCAAAAGTATCCATAACATGCATGGTGAATGTCATGAAAGTGGATGATGGCATATACATATTTCAGGACCGAAGCAATTGCAAAACCGTTGTCTCTGCCCTTGAAGAAGGCGTGATATTATAAATAAATAAGATGGCTATAAACTATTTTTTTTTTTAATTATCGAATTTATTTTTACCTGTATGCTCTTAATCATGAGCCCATCGATCTCAGGGTCATCGACGAGGAAAGGCCGCCTATCCCTCCTCTGATGCTGAACGAAGGCCTGCAGATCAGCTCCAAAAGCGTCAGCCGCTGGGGCCTCTGCCCCCGCAGTGGCCTGCTCACATCTCTCTAGTAATAGAGCTAGGAGGGGGAACAGTGGATGCCTGAAAGATTGGTGCAAACACGTTAAAACCTTAGGAAGAAGACCATGTCATGACCCGTTGCGATAGGCTTTGCTTTGTTTAATGAGTAACTCTATCTTCTTCTTCTCCTTCAAGCAAGTAATTATTACGTAAGCACCATATTTGGTCATTACGTCAACATTAATTATTAAGTTTTATATTACCCACCATTGTCTATGCTCGAAAATGAAATGCTTTTTCGAGAATTCCTACCAAAATTTAATAGGTTTATTTATGCACTATTATTTTTGAGACCTTGGCTTGAAGAGTAGAGGTGGGGATAAATCGTACGTTATACTTCAACGGCCCCTAAGACGACTAATACTCATATTAAATAACTAACCAATTTTTGTATGTATGAATAAAACTGTTATAAATAAAATGTTAAGGGTAAATATTAAAAAGATAGGGACGATTTTTGACTTGTAGTTTTCGAGTGTGTATCAACAGGGGTACGTCTTTATTCATTTAGGGTTCATTTCGAAAACTCATTTCCAATTTGCGGAAATGTCCATTAACAATTTTTTTTATAGAACAGGGAGCAAACGGGCATTAGCCTCACCTGATGTTAACAGGTGAGCAGTAACCCATGGACACACTCAATGCCAGAGTGCTAGCAAATACTTCAGCAGACAGCTGGTTTCACATAGTGGATGTTGAGCGGGAAAACTGCATTGAAAAACGCTCAGTTGTGGAATCGTATTCTGCCTCGATGACCGATGATGAAACTCAGCTGTATATTATGCTGGTATTATACCAACTCATCTCTACCTACTCCTACCATCACTCCTCCCTACCATTACCAACTTGTCCAGACAATTTTGTTCTCTCCGGGCAATATATTTTACATAATATAATTTAGCTTACTTGTAGACAGCGCGCTTATCAGCCTCAAACTGCGCTTGCTCAGCGTCAGAAGCAGGCGCGCCGCCCTGCATCCCTGATGAATTATCCACGCCACCGCATCTAAACAAACACATTTCCCATTATGTTACACCCTGAATATTGCGCCAAATTCTTCGACCGAATAACACCTCTCGTTTGGATTGAAGGACTCAGCTGTGGCCACCGAGCCACTGAGGCCTTCAAACCAGTCAGAGGTTAGACCCCTACTTTAGGTTGATACTGTTCACCATCCTCCTCCACATGTCTGATAGATCCATCAATCATGTTATCAATATTTAACAAGCAATAACACCCTTATACCAAATCATTATAGTTTACGAATTACACGGTTTTAACAAAAGTACCATTTCGACTCTTTCCGTCAAATTGTATTAACCCTGCGTTAAAACGGGTGAGTGATTGTTAGAATTTTCTCGTTAACAGTTAGTAATTGCAATATCGCAATATTAGCGCTAGAGAGGCCTAATGTTTTATTCTACTTTCGCAATAAAAAACAGAGTTGTATTAATGTTAATGAAATGAAATCCTAAATTCATTCAGTTAACACGTTATTAGACTGGGCGGAACGAAGCTTGCTGGGTCAGCTAGTATGTTATAGAAAGGATATATACTTGTGAAAATAACTCAAGAACTTTAGAGGCGCTAACGAGAACCATGCAATTTCTTCACAATCGAGTGGTTCGCGATATCGCAGCACACAACTCAAGAGGGTACTCTTTGTGTTAAATAACTCTCATGGGTCCTTATATAAGTAAATAAAATAATAATAATAGCATAAAACAACATAGAAAGGTTTCTAAAAGGCTCCATGGAGTAACTGAAAATGTTCACCGTGTCATTTTTCATCACAGTTTTATTGTAATTTGGTAACTGAGCCGTACTTCTACTAACGATATCTTTGTGTTTGCGCTACGGGTATTAAGAGAACTACGTAGAACTAACATATACAATACAGTTGTACGTTATATAAACGTCGGGTTAATCGTTATTTAAAGTTACAGAGTAGTACATATAAATTTATACCTTCCATTGTATTATTATTCATACATTTACCAGTCTTTTTTATTTTTTTTTATTTACCAGTTACCAATATGGGCCGTTCAAGAATTACGTTAACAAATTTACTGCACTAAGGTGCAGGGATAAATCCCCTACCCCCTCCTCTTAAAATGAAAGCTTAGCTCTCAAAAATAACAGTACACAAACATTTTATTTATTTGTAGGAATCCTCGAAAATGCTTTTGTAAAAAAATACTGTGGACGAAATCACGAAATAAGAAAATCAAACATTGACCCCCCTCAATGATGCTTACGTAATATTTAAACGGCCCTTTTTAATAAACTTTGATATGATTGATTTAGTCTTTTATAATTACAGACGAAAGAATTTATTATATTTAATAATCTTTCGAATAGTCACGGTTTGGATGTATATAAATTCCATACAAAGTCTGCAATTCGTAGTCACAAACAAATATAAATCCAAGAAAGTAAACACTGCACTTGGCGAGGGCAATAAAAAATCATATTAAAACCACTGGAAAAACATTCATCACAAATGTTGCCAGTAAATTGATATAAGATACCCCAAAATTGCACCGTAGTTTACTGTTTTGAAGGGTAAGTATTGTAAGCATTTGTAAGCATATTACCGTATCTTAAATATAGAGATTTTAGAAATAGACGAAATGATAAGCGCAAAGTAGGACTATCCAAATATCTATAAGTTTTTGACAGTCTTACTGTGAATTTAGTCGTTGGATCATTTTTCCCTGCTGAATTATATTGTATTAGGTACATACTTAATAACTTCCGCCTAACAGTGGTAGACTGATAAGTTGACTTAAAAGCCTCATCATTTAATTACTTTAATTGTGCTGTATTTAATAAATCTACGGTACGTAGAATCTTAATCGTTCTTTCGTGCATCAGCAAATATCTTCTACTTCTATTTATTTATTAAAGTACACCAATTGTCTCACCTAATGATACGCCCATGGACATCGAGGTGATTTTGCATAATGCATTTTTTACAGTATAAGTTACAATCTACCTGTTCTAAACGTCACAATTACGGTGAAAATAAATAAAACTATTATACTTCCAAATATAGATTATATATTTATAGACAAAAAATTACTTACAAAGTAATGGATTAGGTATCAACCAGGCATTGAACAATGCCTTTTTTAAATTGTTCAGTCAACTATCGAATACCTCAAGCTCTGGATAAAGAAAAAAAGTGTTAATTCTGATATATTCGAAAAATTCAAATTCCGAATGCCTAGGTTAGTTTTTAGTAAGATACAAGATACACTAGAACTATAAAGTTATTAAAATCGTGCCTAGTTTTATTTTATACAGGAATGCGGGCTCACCTAACGACCTCTAACACTAAGCAAAATTAAATTACACGCTTCCTTTCATTTGAACTAGCCGCGGGCTAAAAATATGTATTAGCAACACCTTGCCCAATTAAATTTCATATTTTTTGTGTCAGGCAACTTTCTTGCTCGCGGGCTTTGAAGATGTTATCTGTATTTTACATTTTTATTGGGTTAGAAAAGTAACTGTAATCTCTTAGTATTCTGTTATATTCGTCTTTTAAATCTATTGAAAGTTTTTGCTACTGGCAATCAATAAAATAGATTTTCGATGATTGTGAACTTTTCAGCCAGCATTGCGTATTATTGTAAATATTCAAAATTCGAACGATCCCGCGTCGGTTAGGACGCGAGCGGCATTCAAATGGGTAACTTATCTACATTTCGCGCGCTTAGGTTTAGTGATGGGGGCTTGTCGATATTTTAAAAAAACGACTATGGTTCTATAATCTATATATATAAATGAATTGCTTTTCGTTTGCCTTTCGCTAGGCTGATTTGATTTGATTTGGCTGAGAAAAAACATACAAAAAACAAAAATTGAATTTTACAATAAAAACTGTTCCTGAATATGTTTGGTATTTAGAAAGAAATAGTTGTCGATTATTTGTAATATATTTATAGATTCAGATATTTGTATTTCATGGTTTCTAGCTTTTAATATAAATCTTATAAGGGTCATTAGCATAAATATTCCTCTACGCCTTTCAGGGTCATACTTGTAATACAATTACATTAATTAATATAAACTAGGTTAAACAAGTATAATTTTAATTAAACGAATCTTATTACAGCCCTCATTAAAATTAAAAAAAAACAAGTTTTCATAATAATTTAATACGTTAAATAATTTATGTTTCAAATTAATTGGGGCAGGTCGAGGATATATTATGCTGCTTGTATATCTTTAAATATATAATTCTACTGTACGTGTCTGTCACTGAACTACTCTTAAACAGCTGGTCCGATTTGAATGAATTTTTTGATGCAGATGAGATGGCACCGCAGTTGGTATTTTCATACTTGGTTAAATATGCTTATTGCTTGAAATATCATACAGGACAACATCTGTCGGGTCCGTTATTGTAATATAATAATAATATTAACAAGAATTAGTGGTAGGTATTTATATTTTTGTAATATTGCCAGTTCCATGTAAATTATATTTATTTATTATTCGTTGACCATATTTAATATAAACCTGAAATGGCACAAAGCTTAAAATATCGAATTAATCAAATTTCATTTTTCAACACACAAATACATATATTTAGAATATTATAATATACATCGTAATAATAATTAAAAAAAGAAAAATTGAAAATTGAATCAAATTTAAAACGTTTGGTCCCTGTGGCAGTGTACCTTTAAACGCAGAAATTCCTCGCTGTATTGCGATACTTATTCGTTGAGCGAAGAAATCACCAGACCTGGTCACCGATACTTCCACCAGGTGGCAACTTAAATCTTTAATCAGTGCCATAAGTGACACGGCCCAAGAGCCTCTACTCCAAACTAGTTTTTCTAGCCAACTTCATATACCCAATATGTAAATAAAACTTTATTAAAAAAAACGGTTCCTTTGTAAATTATCGATAAGGTACATACCTAGCGCCACCGTTGCGCATAGACAAACAGGCAGCGACAGTGTATCTGCAAATTATAGAGCACTCGATTCTCTCGAGTATTACTCAAAGGCAGGGTAAAATCTTATTTTTACTATAGCTTTTGGTTTTAGGTACTTTGAAAACCAAATTTTATTGACCGCTTCACAAATAGTTCCATCTCTTTTACAACCCCATGGTCTAGCAAAATCGTTCCTTTATTAGCCACAATACAGACTACTGTATGATCATTTTGTTCTCATGTCTTAGTCTGTGGTTTCAATAAAACCTGCATGGCCTTATTACGCGAAAATGAAAAGTAATTAACAGTTTAAAAAAATATGTGACGCTAAAACCTTGTTAGGTCTGGGACTCAGATTTCTATATTGGTTTAATGATGATTTGTCAATCTAATAGGCAAGAAGGTGATCAGCCTTCTGTGCCTGACATCGGCTTTATGGGTCTAAGCCAATCCGGCTTCCTCACGATGTTTTTCACAGCCACTAACTAGGCAACTGCACTGTATGTAAAAAGGAACTTAAAATCGTCAGTTATATTTTTTTTATCAAGCTATCTTTGAAATCTTGAATATTTTTTTGTTTTGATGCTATATTTATTAATTTCAGATAGCCATAGTAGTTTTATTCATATATTTTTTAAAGGTTATAAAACAACGTATTAAATATGAAATCCCAATTTTTACACACATAGACATCAATATTAGAACATAAGCATGCTAGGGAAAAAAATTAAACAATAATAAATAAAAAATCATTAATAATAACTAAAACTAAATGGAAACTTAAACCTCATAAACAAAGTTACGTTAAGTTGTAATATATATTTAATTTTTTTTATCAATGTTAGTAAAGTTGTAAGAGCGAGATAACCTATTCACTGGACCATTAAAAGAAGCAGATAAGATATTTACATATTTCCTGGTTGCCTGGAAGAGATCGCTTCATAGCTATAAGGCCGCCCGTTGTTTGTCATTTAATGTAACAATGATTTGATGAAAAATAAACATTCTAAGTCTATTATCTACCCAACTACATATATGGTGTACAAGACCTGGGTCCGGTAAAGCAACATTGAGAAGCACATAAATCTGTGGATAGTATTAGAAATAGATAATACGACAATTTTATCACTAGAAAGCATAGTCCATTTAAAAGTACGCAATTAAAACGTTATATAATTTGTCTTTCAAGTACACTCGATTCTACCGAAAAGGCTGGAGATAATTAAGACAAAAAAGCGGCAACACTGACGTTCCACTCGGCACGATTGCCAGTGGCAATTAGTTCAATTTCTGCGCCGGTGATGCCAGAGCGAAAAATTAATTTCCGTTAGGGTATTCTTGAGAGCTCGTTACATTTGTAAAGGTCTCTTCAATTTGAATATAACTTAATAACGTTTAAATAAGACAAAGCGTAGAAATTTTTATTACAATATTCGTAAGTTCCATAATTAATTAAAACTGCATGCATAATTCATTTTTATCAATATAAGTTAAATGTCGCAGTCAACTCGCTTAATTAGGCCGATCATGTAATTGGAGGCAAACGAGCAGGAGGCTCAGCTATATTAAGTGTTACTACCGCCCATGGACGCATTACCAGAAGGCTGGCGTGTGCGTTGCAGGCCTATTAAGAATTGGTTCGCTCCCTAAGGACCTTAAGTACAATTGATTAGGTAAGTAGAAATACTTCATTGAAAGCTGGTTCCACACAGCGGTGGTGCGCGCTAAAAGCTGGAACGAACGTAGAGGTGATACTGCCTTGACAGCATACATAATACCATCCGCTAATAAAAAAGAGCTGCAGGCCAAAAAACATTAGACCAAACAGCGTCGCTCAACTAGCGGCCTGAAAGACATTCAGCCAGTTGATCAAACAGCGAGACAGAATACTTGGATCAATGACGTTTCATTACTTGCCTAGCCTGTTGACTGTCAATTTAAATCTTTCCACTTCACACATCCACTTTCTGCCACTCTCAAACTCGAAACGAAACTCTTCAAACAATGTCAATATGGCGTCGGCAACCCAGAACTTTAAAATAAGTTTTGTGAAAAGAAACAAGTACAAATCAATGGAAGAGTGTAGTGACAATAATAATGTGAAATTAGCTATTACTGGCTCAAGCAATTGAATTTTTGCAGAAATATCTTCTATGTCATATGTTTCATCCTTTTCTCCCTTTCTTACTCTCTCAATAGGTCTCAATCGCTTTATCTACATTAAAACGATGTTAAAGTGTGATTAAATTTCCATAAGTATATAAAAATATATCTTATCGAAATATCTGCCTTTTAAACAAGTCTCCTAACACTTTCTTTTCAAAGACCCACACATACTAGCAAAACTATGTAATTAACAACATAAATATAAAAATACTGGCTGAATACAAAATCGTCCAATTTAAAACTAATACTATCAAATCAAGCGTTTGTATAAATAGACAATAAATGTGCGACGC
This sequence comes from Pieris rapae, assembly GCF_905147795.1. Taxonomy (NCBI): domain Eukaryota; kingdom Metazoa; phylum Arthropoda; class Insecta; order Lepidoptera; family Pieridae; genus Pieris; species Pieris rapae. The sequence continues at coordinate 1,344,160 of NC_059523.1, read as the reverse complement.
GCGTGTTCCACATACTTTATCTGTGACTAAAATACTTCTATAGTCTATACATTCACCTTGTCGATAAACTAAAGTCGTCTGGGTATTTTTCGCTTCACGCACCTATTTTAACTAATGCAAAAAAAATTGATTACAATTCCTTCGATTCAAGAATGTTGAATGATTTATTTATTTTCGTACTGCATACATGACCGACCCTCATCCCTGGGGTCAAAAATAACCGGCATGTCTAACCAAAAATTATATATGTACCAGGCACAGACTGTTTGCTTGTCTCAAGACGGTGTTGTAGCACTATTGTATTATAACAACTACATAATAGTCAAGTAGTGTGTAAACTCCGGCACTAATAGTTTCTTCCAATAAATATCTCGTAAAACCTGGTCAGACGCAAGAGCGAAGTCAGGCACAAAAGAATCAGTAACTCTTTTTGTTATTTATAACCTTGAAACTGAAATTTTTACCCGGGAGGTTTTATCCAAGCATTGTTATTTATCACCAGGTTTGGGTCATTCTTTGAAACCGTACATAGTCCAGCAAATACGGACTCCTTGAGTGAGTTTATTAGTTTCTTTATCGCCTGAACCCAAAAATTAATCCACAATCTCAGATTGAAAACAATCTGGGATCGGACCGTGAGAGTTGATCGATCTCCTATCTGCATCCGAATAACCAAGCCCTACGAAGACAATCTATTTTCGGTGACGGATAGAATCGCAAGCAATCTCTTCCCTCTTTAGACTCATATTTGATAATCAATATAAACCAAATAAAGTAAATACAACCGTACAAATAATATTAATATATACATGCCTATGTTTAAAACATCAACTAGCTTATTAATTATTTTACAAACTGATGTAAGTTAAAAACTTAAGATAGGATATTATGAACTGTCATTTTAATACAGAGGTCTATCGATATACATCGATCCGACCTACCATGGATAGCTTGTATCAACAGATGGCTATTGCAATCCATCAATTTGGATTAAGATGTCTATCTCAGATGGTCAAAAATGGATTGATATAGAATATTGAGGTTGGGCGTAAGACAAAACCCATGAACAGTTGTAGCTCAAATGAATTACTATAACTTTCAGTAGGGTTAATTAAAAATAATTTGAATAGTTACAAATAACTAAGCACTCATTTCCTAACCATGTACTGAATCATTTAGTAAAGTTAGTTAACTCTGCTGTATGCTAATTAATAACTAATATTACCGATTGTTTTAAGTGAAGAGCTGAAGCGGAAATATGTTATGTTACCGAAACTAAAAGTTAATATCAAAATTCAATGAAATCGAATAAAACAAACTAAAATAAGTTTTTAGATTTTTATATCTGTTTTGTAATATGCAAGTAAGTGATAAGCGAACTGAGACATCTTTTCGAGTTTCATGATTCGATAGATCTCAGGAGAAGAGCACATTTAAGCCATTAACAAATAGTAATAATGACATGTTATCTATAGCTAGCTTGGAGCTAGAACTCTATATAAAATGCAAGTAATGTGGCAACGAGAGTGTCCATGGGCAGCGGTATCACTTAACATTAGGTGAGCCTCCTGGCCGTTTGCCTCCTATTCTATTAAAAAAAATCCTAATAACCAAGAAGGTTATTATATTAGCCTTCAGTATTTGACACATTGGGTGTTCGATGAAGTTGTTTCAGTTTCCATACGAATAATCCACAAATATCCGCGCCAGATATTAGAAAATAAATTCACGGTTTTTAGCTAGTCATCCCCATTAATCATATTATGAAATACATAAAGAATCTATTGAAAACGTACACAAAAAGCAATAACAAAAGAATATAGACGTACAAAACTGTATTACCAAGAAATGATGACAGTTCGTAAAGTGTTGCCATTTTAATAAAAACAATAAGCTTATTAAAACATTTAAGCATGCTTGTTTGATGTCATAGACAACTCAATGGAGTCGCGCACAGTTTATGCACGGTATGAGGTATCATCTTAAAAACAAAATTAGAAATGGTTTAATTTTTTAATAAAAGAATTTAATAAAAAAGTTTTAGTGTTTAAAAATGAAACTTTAAATATATAACCAAATATGTTTCAACGATTTTATAGTTTTTATACAAGGGAATAATTCCTTTAACGATAATGTCAGTATAGATAAATTGATGATTGATTATCTATAATAATAATAATAAGTCTTTATTCATTTAAGTTGGTACATCTTTCTTTTCATAGTGTAAGATTTGGGAACCCTTTTAAGTAAATATACCTGTGTTAGGGCTCCCAGCTCTTCCATAACAAAGTTAATTACTTAAAATAATTTAACCAGTTCATTTCCTTTTTATTTTTTACTTGTTAAACCGTTATCATCACACCTGATTGATCTATACTTATAATATAAGAGGAAAAATTTGTACGTAAGTATCTGTGTAATGAATTAGCTCAAAAATTACTGGACCGATTTTAAAAATTATTTTACCACTTGGATGCTACATTATCTCTGATAATTTAAAAATAATATAAAAGAACTTATCAATATCTTCAAAACAGGTTTTAAAAAATTACTACCAGTACCGGGACAGGCCGCTAGTACAGAATATGAATAAATATTTTTTTTAATTTTTCCAGTCTGATTTAAAAAAAAATCCCAAAATTCAACTTTAAGATATCGCTTATATCTTCATTGCCCAGAACCGCTTTAATACTTTATATTGATAAACAGTAATTACGCGATTTCATTCACGTGAATCTCCACGGATATTGTATCGTCTTTTGTTTCGGAATTTGTGGCTCTTTTAGTAGACGCTGTAATTCGTAGACTGTCATACAGAAAAATGTTTTCATTATGTACAACATATACTAGCTTTGGTAATTCCGCTGTTCGCTTACAATTAAATCACCACGAAAAAAAAACACTTAACGGAAGCGTGCTGGTATTTTTAAAAGGTGTAAAATCGTGATAATTGAACGTGAATGTTAACAGAGTGTAACCGAATCGTAAATAAACAGGCAACGTTTTAATGAATGCTTCTAGAATTTATGTTGCCACCTTTTAAATTTTTTTTTATATATTAGTGCTTTTTTAATGTGACCCTTACACATTTAAAGAAAACACTTTTTTACCAGATTGAAGCTATGTATTATTGTAAACTTATAATTATTTAACATAATTTTATTTTTTATTTTAAGTCTCAATAGAGAAGACGGCCTCAAATTATCAAACACCTAGGATCCCATAATAGCTAAATTAAAATCTCAAAACAAACTATCCGCGAAAATGGAGGACACCGTGAGCAATCTCTGCAAAAACCCTTCATCTTTTACTCGATATCAACTCCGGGGAAATAAATACAGATAAGTAATGTAACTACAGCTGATACTTTTTGACATTCAACACCTGTCTTCGGTAAATAAATTTAAAATTATGTTAAATAATTATAGGGTTGTAATAACAGGTAGCTTAAATTCGGTAAAAAAAAGTGTTTTCTTTATTTAAATACTAAATGAAAATCGATTTTAAAGTGTAAACAATAAATATCGAACGGTTTTTATTCCTAAAATCAGTATCTTATCAGTATAATGTAAACAGTAAAATGTTCCATATGTTACTATATATCTTGTATGACGAGAACCTTAAACCTTCCGACTCCCAGAACAAACATTGGGTTCCGCGAGCCTCTTAACTATGTTCTACTTTGGATTCTTTCACTCATTCATTCCCTCTTCCGCACTCATCTACTGTTTCATTTAAGAATAAGTTAAAACTATTATTGACCTAAGCCTTGTATCTTTCTTTTTATTTTATTTTTTTTATAGAACAGGGGGCAAGAAATATAATAAAAAAATTGTTAAAGCTACTAGTTTGTTTGTCGTTCTCCTGATTTATAAATTTTGTGCTGTCATGTTTTGCTTTGCTTTGTTTCTTATTTTTTATTAGTGAATTTTTGTGGATACATTCAATGTGTTTATTTTATATATATGTATACATAGTGGTGGTGCCCGGCAAAAACTGCCTCAGAAAACGCTCAATTGTGGTCGAGGTGATGCTGATGGTAAATTGAATTCTGCCTTGACGTCCGATAATTAAACTCTTAGCTGCTATTAGTTCAAACAACTACTCTCCTAACTTCCTCCACTCCTCTTGCTAAATGCGGTAAAAGATTTATCGTGAATCTTGTTTATCAATGTAATCTGTTTTGGCTTTGTATATTGCCTTAGACCTAAGTGTTTTCTTCTATAATATATAGGTCTTAATTTTTTTCTATACCATTCTTATAGTACGATATGTCAAATATTATTTACAAATTGGTATGATGACGCGGTTTTTTTTCTAAGACCGAAAAGACGCGGGAAAAAACCACAGAGCAGTAGTTTAATGTAAGAATAACAAATTTATATTTTGAATCTGTACAAGTCAGAAATCGACATCGGAGAACCCTTCTTTTTATGATAATATTCGCTAAATAATAGAGAAGGTTTGTATTAAGAAACAAATTTTTGTTCCATCGCAAGACGCAGGGTTCGGACGAGGAGCGTAAAGGGTGATATAATAGTGTCGCGACATTTTATCGATAAAATATTGTTGGAAAAGATCTGTTCTTAGATCAAAAGAAGTGGTCATACAAAAGTTATTTTTTAAACTCTTGAACACTTAACACAGTGCTAGCCTAGCATCAGTGTGTAGCTTCAATCCCTGGCAGTGCACCAACTTTCTGTCTATGTGCGCAGTGAACAAACGCTCGCACGGTGAAGGAAAACATCATGAGGAAACTTTCGTGTCACATAGTTTTAAGACCCATAAATAAGATACATCTGTATCTTAATTTTATGATATAAGCACTTTTTTTTAATAATCCAATTGACACTTCTTGCAAATATTCCTCCAAAAACCGCTACCGAACGTAACTATCGATTAAACCAGTGTATACCAACGTGGCCCACGCCCCTCTAGGTTAAGGGTAATACATTTAAATAATTATTTGTATTTTCATCATTAAATTTTTTTGCCGTAAATCCAATTGCCGTATTTCGTTTTTTTCCACGTAATTTCTTCTTAAAAACTATCATTGAAGTTAGTCTTAAGTCTTAAGAGTGAACATTTAATTTTACACATACAAATTATGTAGTATATATTAGTAAGACTTAGGTGGGGCATGGCACAAAATAGGTTAGAAAAAACTGGCCTAACTTCTTTAAATATGCCCATATTAACTAATTAGTAACGTATTTAAAATTGAGGGTTGTGCGGCAGGGGTGTGTGAGACACGAAAATATATTTCCCAAGTTACAATTGTCACTTTCTTTCTCTCTCAGCACTAACTGCTGGAGAATTTAACCCCTGCCCCTTAGGATTACAATCTCAATTAACCATGTACCCTCCACATAAGAGTTTAAGTAAGGCTAAGTTGGGGCACAAAAACAGCTGTTAAGCCTAGTGCTTAAATTTAGTAAATAATATTTTTATGAAAAAGCTTATTACAAAATATTGTTAATCCATCCACAATTTAATGAAAATAATAATATCGATATATTTTATCGATACCGGCACATAACTACAAGGGTAGCACCGACATTTCCATGTAGGTCGCATAAAAATAACATTTTCGCGCGCGCCCCCGATAGCACATCTGCTCAAATATTGACTTGTATCGTCTTATACAGAACTCATAGACAGCTTATTTTTTTCTTTTTAATCTCTTATAATTGCGATCACCTTGAGTCTGTCATTAATTAATTTTGTTCTATAATTAAAGTCTTTGGCATTCAAATGTATTTGTATTCATTCAAAAATAAGCCCGTTTATTTCCAAACTTTACAAATTTGTTATGTAACGTTTTCTCCTTGTTACCCTCATATACTTACTTCCTTCAGTACCATTGATCGGAACCCCATCAGGGGTAAAGGCCTCCTCCAGCTTCCTAGCTGCTATCTTCTACGCACCATTTTCTAGAGCGCCTTCTTGTATAGGCTAGATTATAATTCATGCACTCATTTTTGTAAACTTTATAATAGGAAAAATATATAAAACTATACGTAGCTTTGTTATCAAATTTCTAGTTAGCGTAGTGTTGGCCTATCTCATCTCTGAGGTCGTATGTTCGATCTCCGGCTGTGCACCAATAGACTATGTGCGCATTAAACACTTGTCCGAACGTTGAAGGAAAACATCGTGAAACCTGCTTGGCTTAGACCCAAACAGTCGACGGCGTGTATCATAAGGAAGGTTGCTCACCTACTTGCCTATTAAATTGACAAATGATCATGAATCAGATACAGAAATCTGACGCCCAGGTCTAAAACCGTTAGTACTAAATATTTTCATTTTAAATTTCTAGTAAATCCGTTAAAAAAAGTCCGAACATTATGTTAATATTAATTTAGAGGCAAATCATTATTATAAGTTCAATGAAGAAACGAAAACTATTTAAGATCTGAGTAAAAATAAATAGAGCGTTTTGTTAATTAGAACTCATGTCTGCATTGTCTGATGCTTTTAAATTCAGGCCTGAGTGCCTAAGTTTAATGAAATTCAGTACCCAAGTAAACATTTAAACCCAACACTTCAATATTCTCTAACATAAACGAAAAGAAAATTAGCTTAAAGACAATTAGTCACACAATAAATAGGACAATATTAAACCCTACTAATTAAACAATATACATTCACCATAGATTACAAACATCTATAGACTAACAATGGCCAGAATTAAAACGCACACACCCACAGAATACAAAGGAAACTGCCTACCGGAAATGCTGAAATGTGAATTCAAATTTGAAATTGGAAGGGGCTGAACATTGCTTTAGATAAGTTTAGCCATTTCACTCCCGCCTCTATTGGTGAAATATATTTCACAGCTATATCATACTTTGCTTATAATCATTAAAAATATATGGTTTTTTAAATACATAGATATATATTGAGGCTGTTGTAAGAAATGTAATATATTATATTTAAAACCAAGTATGAATAAAAACAATGCGCAGAGGCGTAAGAACTTGAGAAACAGATAGTGGTTTGTAAAACAGAAGTCAAAAGATCACGTGGCCTTTCACCAAGCAGATGGACCGATCAAGAGATGTCGTCCGCAAAGGCGACCTACCTACTGAAGAGAGAGATGAATCAAACTATGTCGACTTCCTTGAATGAGAAACTGAAACCCTTTTTTGCCTAAATGCGTTTTTGACACATGTCAAGTGTTAAACGTTTATTTTTTCAGTGTTAGTCATAATGCTCTGGTATTACGGAATTCCAACTGAATAGTTCAGTGTTGCCATGGGGGCCAAAATGGATTAAGGCCCTGATAAAGAGGATTGGAGTATGCCAAAAGATTACGGGGCGTTCTTCAGTTGGAAATTAATAAATAATAATAATAAATCAGTTACTACCTTTTAAGTCCTCAGACTTCTGTATCTGTGTCATGTTTATTTATCAATCTAATAGGCGAGTAGGTAAACAGACTCATGTGCCTGACACACGCCATCAACAGTGGCGGTGTCTAAGGCGGTTTCCTCACGATGTTTTCCTTCACCGATCGAGCGTATATAATGTGCTTATAGACAGAAAGTCCATTTGTGCACAGCTGGAAATTGAAATTACGACCTCAGAGATGAGAGCCAACTAGGCCACTGAAGCCACAAGGCCAACACCGCGGTCCAAGATTGACCGCGGTGTTGTCTTCGTATTTTACTGTAAAAAACAGTAAAATACGAAGCTTTACAAAAATAACACAAACGTCAAACTGGAAATGTCACATTGCCCGCGTTTGTGATGACAAATGTCAACAAAGCCTGCTTGGAAGGACCCAGTGGAGAAAGGAGTTCCCCCACCAGAAACCGGGGACGATTATTTTGCACACAATTTGAAACTTTTAAATAAAAACAATGAATATTTTATCTAGAGGAAGGATGGAAGATGAGAAAGGATGCTTAGCTCAGACATCTCGGTGATAAAGTAGCCGGGGCAAGTAGACTTATTAGGAATAATAAAAAACCTGGTAAGATTAAATAAGAATAGCGGGGAAGATTGGATAATAGTAGTAAAGAGACAAATGAAAGAATTAGGAGTCCTTCACTGCGTTGGAAGCCGAGTACTTATTTGGTACGTACACTGCTATTTTTTACTACTAAGTATTTAATAAGAATATAAAAATTATTATTTGTCTAATAAGTATTAGTAATAAGTATTACATTCTTATTATTTTGCGACAAAATGCTGAGCCAGGGCCAACTACAACCACAGCACACGCATTACATACATAAAACATATTCTTAAAAAAAAAATTGTGCACACATTTTTTAATTTTTTTTCTTCTTTGATTATAGTTAATTTGTGTGTTTTGTTAGTAATAAATGTTATGTCTAGGTTTAATAATAAATATAATAACATAAACTTAGAAACGTAGTACTCTAATAAAAGGCTATTTATATTTTTTTTCAATGTAATCGTCATAGGTTTTGCATTGATTTTGCTGCCTATTTATAGCTCCAAACGTTCCTATCAGGACTTACCAGACATCGGGAGTAAAATCTGATCTTATCGGGGAAATGGAATTTCTGTTTCTAATTAATTACTACAAAATCCTTTAAATACTGTTGATTTTAAGTATGTTGTTCCGTCTGGCTCAGTGGCGAGAAAATTAGTGGCGTACAGTTTTTGCCAGTTCTTCTTACCAGCGCTGCGCCCTTGATTTACGAACTGGTAGTAAATGTAAATTTAGAATCAATTTAACATCTTCTCTGTTAACGTTCATAAGTGTACTTGGTTACCTATATGAATAAAGTTATTTTTAGTTTCAGTTTGAGTGGTTAAGCGGTTTCTGTATTCGGTTCCGGGCTGTCTAGTTTACAAAGTCCGACTTGCCTTTAAAAACATATCATTCAAGTGGTTGCAGATGGTCATACATGTGTTATTGTGATATAATTTTGATCTAGGTTTTTTATCGCTCATTGTATTAAATGTTATTTTTTAATTTTTTTGACCATTCCTTTCTTCATTATTAGCTACTTAAATATATTAATTATGACTCACTAACCCTCATTTACATTTTTTTTCAGATTTTAGGTTAGCTTAGTTTTAAGTAGTTACTTTTTATTGTTTTGTTATTTTTTATGCGTTTTGTATTTCAGTAGTATTTTTTATTATTTGATGACTAAATTATTGAATGATGATGAATGATTACTGATTTGAAGAGTAAGATTTCAAAGCTCAATAACATTTGCAACTGGTCCTAAATGTTGTATGATAAAACCATACAACTCCAATTGTATTTCACAATAACACATGGCAACATTGCGGTATTATCTCCAAATAAATACTGTGAACAAGCAATAACTTGCGGTAGAACGTTATTAAAATCTGTCCATAACTCCCGTTGCCAATTATACCGCTGGCCGGGGCGTCACTTGGCCATAATGGCGGCCTTTCCCGCCTTTTTCGCTGTCAAAGCGGTTTTTTCGCGCGCGAGCTGTGTAAAATTTCGAGACTTGCACTCGTGACAAAATGTCGGGGGTTTAATATAAAATTTTCTTTCAAATTTTTCGGTATTCTCTTGATATTACTTACAGTCGGCGCTTTATCTCGCTTAAAGAAACAAAAACTTTTCGACTTAAATATTCTGAATAGTTTAATGTTTTAGCATTTTATAATTCATCTTCAATCGGATTTTTTTAACCTTTCCTATTTTATGCTCGTTTTGTTTCCATTTGTCATGTGTATGTCGTGCACGTGGTGTACCTGTATAATCTGTGTTGTTTTGTTGTTGATGAGATGTTATAATTATCTATATACATATATGTATATTGTTGTGGCTTATTAATAAATAGATATCTTTGTCTAGATTAACAATGTCTTTCATGTAGTTTCATTTAATGATAAATTTATTGAAATAATTTCGTTATAACTTTTCAAATTTTGTCTTATTTCATGGGAAAGGTATAGGGTTAAATGATGAACGAGTGACTATCAAACTCCAAAGCACGAATCTTTATAAAAAAGAAAATAAGCTCAAGTCTACTATCGTAACAAGGACCCTCGGTCTGATCCTCTTCAGTTCGTGGTTGAACAAGAATTACTTTAGGTTAGGCTCTCATTTCTGCATCTGTTGTATAATGAACTGTCAACCTAATAGGCAAGTAGGTAATCATCTGTGCCTGACTCACGCCGTCAACCTTTTCGTCGATCCCTACGATGTTTTCCTTCACCGTACGTTAAATGCTGATTGCACGAAAGGCAACCCAAAATGGCGTTTTCATCATTAATATAATAATGAATAGGTAATGATAATTAATCGATGTATAACTAGTAGTAGAAGCAGTAGCTGATAGAACAAAGTATTATAAATAAAAAAGTCTATTTCGAAGTCAATAGCCGAAAATCTAGCCCTTAGCCTAACCTAATACAATTCACATAGGATTTTAGTTCATTGCCCTTAGAACATTACGAGTTAAGACATTTCTCTAAAATATTCGCAAACTTTTAATTGAATTAGATCTGTTGTTCATATAAAACCTATTTTATCTACACTAATTTTGTATAAATGGTTTATTCTAAAAATATATGCGATGTTTACATTTTACAAAGCAAATATTTTGGTGTTTTCATTTACTATAATTATATAGAACAAGAACCTATTCTTAACTGACATTTAAAAATACGCTTACTTACCAGTTTTTTTTGGAATTGATTAGTATTTGAGTACATATGCGTACAAAGATGTGTGCTAAATTACATTAGTGTGTGTTTGTACACAAATACCTTCGAAATTATCATATCGAATACTTTTTTTATTTAAAGATATACCTTTTGCAGCGAAGTTTCATAAACTTAGTTATTGAGATTTCATCTATTCCGTCCTGGATACCCACAGGTATATTCTATATACACATAGGTACTTAGGAAAATAATATTGACAGTTCTGTATGTATATATAATATATCAGTTTTTTTAATTACAAAAAAAAACTAAGTAGGTTAAGAATATTGCAAACACTATAAATTTCTGTTTTTCTAAATCACTTTTATCTAATCTCGAATTCAGAACTTTCGGATTCTACGTACATGGCGTTAATCACGATAGCTATTTATATATGATAAGAAAATTAAAGTGGTAGTGTCTACATGAAATTAAATTAAAAAGTTCGTCTAAAATTACATTCGTTTTTTAGAATACCTATACCGATATCAAACATTATAGGCAGTAAATGTAAAATTAGAAGCATTTACATATATACATTACATTTTTTTTCTTTTATAAGTGTACATTATGTTACAAACATTTTTTTTAAATATATTTATATTATGTAAATTGCAATTCAATCGTTAGGTTCGAAATTTTCCAATTTTACATAGAATTTACAAACTAATATAACAATATCAATTGTTTGTGTGTCCGATTCACAGCTATTTGTGAAAATTAATGATACAATGGCGAGGGAAACCGAAAGACCGACGGCGTCATCATCACTGTCAGTCACTACAGTCACGTCAGACTAAAAATTATAAACAACACAGGTCTGAGACCAATGCCAAGGGGCCATTAGTGAAAAAGATTACAAAAGAATCATTGTTTTTGTATGATGTAACTATTTAGTAAACATTAAAATAATATGATTGAATATATAACTTTAAACTAACCCTAATATATTGAGTATTGTACCTGAATTAAGGGACTTATGGCTTTGGTTTAATAAATAATAATTATTAAAAAAAACAATAAGTTATTTCTCTTACAAATTATACAAAGACTCTGGAAGGTGTTATTGGGATTTCTTTAATCCTGAAAAGAAATTAAGAAAATTCTGGAACCAGGTTCATTTGCATTTCATAGTCTTACTACCAAACAATAATATTTGCTATTAACTACTAATAACTTACTATAATCCAGACCATCAATTAAACAAATCTTGTTTTAGTATCTGTGAAGCCAGAGATTTCCCCATGATGATGAAACCATTTAAAATATAGACCACAGACATAAGCTTGAAAAATGCTATTTATTTTTATATACTGCAAGCATAGGGCATTTGTTCAGTTGTGTAAAAAATAAAAAAAAACAAAAAAAGACACATTACAAGTAAAAAGACTGTCTATTAATAATAATATACCAACAAATATTCAACGGGAAAATATATTACATAATACTAAAGGAAATTCAGACCATTGTTTCAAGTCAGCTACTTAGCACTTGCATTATTATAAGGTATTATATATATTTGTACACTTAGTTCATAAAAGACAACTAAACCTAAATAAAATCTAGTGAAGCATAATTATGTCATAAACATTTAACAACTATAAAGCTATTTGTTATTACTGTAGTCATAACTGAACTACTGTCATCCAAATAAATATCTATAGGCTATAACTGTGGAGATACATTTTCTTATCTGACATAAGATTGTATTTTATTAGGTAAATAATAAACAAATAATTGCATTTTGAAATAAAGCTTCAACAAATTTTTCCGAAACAAAAAAAAACAATTACCATTGTTGTTACCATTCAAACATACTAAAGTAAATTTTATGTAATTTTTTTTATCAAATTTAATTTTGTTGGTTTTAGCTTTAAGTTTTCAGATATAGTAGTTTCAATAGATTTTTATTATATTTATTAGCACAGAATTCTTAAAATCGATATCAGTGATTAATAGAAAATTTGAATGATACATACAACATCACATAAATAATAGTTGTCGCACGTAATTAAAAGTGAATACGAAAATTTTAAACATAAACCATATTTTATAACGCACTTTCTTATTAGATAAAAAGTTGTAAAAAGAAAGCACATTAAACCACGTGGTGTGCCAAGGTCGAATTTATGTTTTCAACTTGTCAAGAGCGGCGTGTGATAAATTAATTCCACGGGCTGTTATCACTCCTACCCGTTTCATACTTACGTTCTTATCACTTAGTAAATAGGGTTGAAATCTCTTTGTAAATTATACACGCATAGTCGCCAACCCAGGCTATATATCTTAAGCCGTACTGCCCGTGACAGTTCGTAAACAAACTGGAGCTACCGCAACAAAGAATACACATTCTTATCAAACTATTTAATAATACTCATTCATAATACTCAATAATAAAAATTTTAGTCTTGGGATTCAGATCAAATAATTAATAAATGTCGAAAACAAATAAGTCTTATAATAACTTAACTAATAAATTAATAATGTACTTACCAGAAAAAAAACAGGATCAAGAAAATAATAGCAGAGTCATCTGTACATCTTGCACATATCGATCACGTCTTGCATCTCAATAACACTAAGTAAAAAAAGAAGGTTAGCACTGAAAATTAACGATACGTTATCTTTGAATGCGTTCTATTACAACGTTTGAAGATATTACTGTTTAGTAAACAACAGCAATCATATGAAATAAAATAATCAAATCACAAAATGATTCACTATCAAAATAAAAAATAGTCTGGTAGACGCTGCGTCGACCACCGCGCCACTGTCTGTCTGCCGTGCTGTCAATATTCGTCAAAACGAAAATGGCGACACCCTCGACAGAATACGATCATCGCTAGCCTGTTCAATTTTCTCTCTCTAGTAATCGCGATATTGTAGAAAGAGATGCCTAATAGACGTGTTGTTTTCAACTCGACCGGACTGATTTGTGATGTCACGCCCAGCGGCGTAACGTTTTGCGTAATTACATGTTCATGATAGCTTGTAAACTTGTTTTAATAACGTTAATTTAGAGTCGTTTTGTATTATGAGGTTAGGTGATGAATGTGTTTGTAATAGTGTAGGTTAATTACAGCATTTCTAAATGGTATCTAAAGGTAAAAGTTCTCGCGCATGCTAAGCCCGTCCCACCACTCAATATCTGTCGTAAAAGCGCCTCCTACTTCTTTTTATTTTATTCAGCATTTTCTTTTTTCAAATCTACGTCTCCGCTGCATTAATTTGGAACTTCTCTGCAGTCGCAATGCAGTTTGATTAATAATGAAGTTTGATTAAATATTACTTACTACCACTATGATTTGCTACACGCAATATTAATTTTGTGTTACGAATTTTTTTTAAACACTGCTTTACTTAGTATCCAAAATAATAATTAATAATAATATTTAGGTAAACTATTTTAACATACTTTATTTTACAAAAACATCTGTCTACAAAGTCTAATATTAAAAAAAATGTAAAAGTATGAAACTTAAATATTATTAATATAATATATTTTTTACCATGCGTTCATTGTGTGGATGCAAAATATACCGATTACAAAAGTGATTATAATCGTTATAAAATGTGTTTCACATAAATGTTTTTTTTATAAATATTCTGATCATAAAATCGATGTTAAATGAAATTAATCCAATTTTGTTTTTGTGGGATAATCATAATGACATAAATATTAATTTTGCGGCAACTACTTACAAGTGACTGTCAATAGAGCTAGAGACTTCTTATGTAAGTTATTTTTATTCTGTGATCTATCTCTGTACTCTTTGCGTAATGCACTGTTTATGATTGGCTTTCGAAAACTCTTAATCTTTCAAATTTTAAATTTATTACAGTTGATTGCCGCTACTATACCTCTAACCACACATGTAAAAACACTTGCTCAGTTTTAACTTTTAATTGTAGGTCCATGCGGATTTAATTTATTTTAGATTTAACTGCTGCTTACGAATTATTTATTTTATTCTATTTCGAAAATATAAAATGTCGGACAAAACTCACACCTCTAGGCTAGCTGCTTACAAGAATGCTGGGCACGGAGTTAATGTAAGTTGAGTATCCATCTTTTCTTTTAACACCTTTTGTCTTTATTTTTTAAGATCTAATGTTTTATTTTAAGTTTGATAATACTCATAATAAAACTCTTACTACTACTACTAGTTATATTCTAATTATATCATACGTATATTGAGATAACATTATTTAATGATAGATTATTATTGTAAAATTAAAACATTTTACAAGTGGTAATTCTCATCTTTCTAATAAAATGAGGTTTAACTAATAAGGCTAGGTAAAAATTACAATTTTTCATTGGAATTTTCTCGATAAGTTTATTGTAGGGTACTGAAGGTCATCGCTACCCTTAAAATAAAATAAGTAACGATTATTACTGTATCTTGATAGCATTTGGCATACAGTCGATGAATCAAATAAGATAACACTTTTATTTTTTATAAACATATATAAATGTTTGAGAAATGAGACAATTATCCAAATATCTTAACTATTTCTTTCAAAAGGACCTTCGCCGAAAACGTGTTGAATTGAGTGTCACTCTTCGCAAGCAAGCTCGAGATGAACAGCTACTCAAGAGAAGAGCAATGTCCCCCGAAGCTGATGAAGTACAGGATTCTGAATATGTCATGACACCACGCGAAATTGTAAAAGGTTTGGTAGTTAACTATTGAGAGTTTTAAAGGACTTATTCAGGATTAATACCTACAACTCAGTTTCATCATTGGACATAGGGGCAGAATATAAAATTTTACTACTACTAGATCAGTGTCTCTTGTTCACAAGGCACTTTTTGCAAAGCACTACTATTATACAAAACCAGCATGTAGAAATGATTGATGGCACTGTGGGTGTCTATGGTGACTATGTTGTGTTATCACGTAACAACTGATGAGCCTTCTACCTGTTTGCTGTTTAGAAAAATAATTGTGAAGGTTCACTTCCAGATTTGAGATGTTTAGATTTATGAGACTGTTTAAATTGGAATTCATCACATGTTAACACATTAAAACAAAATTTAAAATAATGCTAAATGAATCAACAAAAAATATATTAATATGTATTAAGGAATAGCTGACAGAAAACCAGCTGAGCTATTGCTATGTTTGTTGAACTTTTATTTCATTGTAATTAAATAGTAAGGAGAGTCCCTAATGTCGGTAGTCTACAGAAAGTATTAAAGTAGTCTATACTCTATCTTATCTCATATTTAAAATTTATTTATAAGGAGAAACTATCTTAAGTCAAAAACATATCTTAATCCCACAAATTTACTGGATGTCTGTCTCTGTTATAGGTTTAAAATCGTCCGACCTGTCCATCGTAACAGCATCAGCAAGAGCTGCCCGAAGGAAACTCTCCAAAGAACAGAATCCACCAATAAACATCATGCTGGAAGTTGGTGTTCTGAAACCGTTGGTTGATGCGTTACACAGGGATGACTGGTGAGATTAGTTTAAAAAAATTGGTTTCATAATAAATTCAATTGTTTTATAAGTAACTTAGGGGCTAATAATTTTTTATTAAATTACTTACGAGACAATACATATGTCTTCCATATGATTTCATTGTACAATTAAACAGATACATAAACATAATGTAAAAGGTTTGTTGTGGAGTGTGCCACATAGGTTTACTTTGAGATAATAATTGTATTACAACTAAATCTCGATTGATTTACCAGTTTTGCGTATCACTTATTTAATTACTATACATTACATGTACCTGGTGTCTCAAATCAACGTAGACTTATGAATTGAATATTTAAATGTTTTTAATAATTTTGCTAACAAAGTTTTACTATACTAACAATATATGGACTTATTAATTGGTCTCAAAATATTTTTTTAATTTTTTAATTAGTATTTTGTATTATATATTCAGTTAAATTCTGTTTAAGCTATGATAAAAAATGACAAGTTATTGTAAAGTGTAAAAAAAGAGCAGTGTTGGCCTAGTGGCTTCAGTGTTCGACTCTCATACCTGAGGTCGTAGGTTCGACCCAGGGCTGTGCACCAATGAACTTTCTTTCTATGTGCACTTTAAATATTTGCTCGAATGGTGAAGGAAAGCATCGTGAGGAAACCGACATGTGTTAGACCCAAAAAGTCGACGACGTGTGTCAGGCACTGGAGGCTGATTATCTACTTGCCTACCTACTATTAGATTTAGAAATGATATTGAAACAGATTTAGAAATCTGATGCCAGGACCTAAAGAGGTTGTAGCATCACTGATATTTTTTTAAAGTGTAAGAATCCATAGCACAGAACTGTTGTTTTCAGTAATGACTTGCAATTTGAAGCAGCTTGGGCAATCACCAACATCGCATCTGGCACACATGAGCACACAATGGCTGTTGTAGATGTAAGTTTATCTATCTTTTGTATTTGTAAATTAAGTACCATCTTTAATTGTAGTTTAATAGTTTGTAACACACATCGAAGTCAGGTGTCTATGCATAACCTGATCACTGCATAAAGTCAAACAATAGACATGCTATTATACCTATATATATTACACTTTAGGATCTGGAAAGAATTTTGAAATATTTTTTTTTATAATCATCTTGTTTTCCATATGAATAAATTCAAAGTATGGAATTAGTGTGGGAAATGTTTTTATATTAGTTCCCATAATTGCCACACTTGTAGTATTTCCAACAGACTGTAAAAGTCTTCACCATATTATTATGTTTTTTTCTCCATTAATCACCAACTTAGTGTAAATTTATTGAATTTATACTTTTCTCATTTCCCATGTTTCAGATTTATACCTCTTATTAAAAATATCTTAATACATTTTTTAGAGTGGTGCAATTCCGCAACTGATAGCCCTCTTGGCCCAAGGAGGGGCAGTAGGAGAGCAAAGTGCCTGGGCCTTGGGAAACATAGCTGGCGATGGTGCACAGACAAGAGACATTGTACTGTCCCACGGGGCTTTACCTGCCCTATTGCCCCATTTGCAAATAAACAGTCCCACGTCGCAATTAAGAACAGCTGCTTGGACTTTTAGCAACTTGTGCAGGTGAGTGAATTTATACATTGAGCTGATAAGTGCATGCTAGGTATTCCACTACTACATATAAAATCCTATGTTCAAACCCTCACCGGTGCCTTAAAGGATTTTATGTACTATCAAATAGAGAGTTTCTCTAATGAGAGAGGAGGAAGTCTAAAATTTGTAGCATATTATTAAAGTCACTCTAGCTTAACAGAAAACCCTAATAAATTTATCACAGATGACCCTGATTTAAATTAATAATGTATATAAATTTATATGATGTACTTGGCTGAAAATAAAAAAAATATTTTTTTAGATATTATATCTTATATATGATACAATTTATACATTTTACAGGAATAAGAACCCAATAGTAAACTTCGAGGTAGTTTCCCCAGCATTGCCATACATTACTGAATTGTTAGAAATAGATGACCAAGAAGTGCTAGGTAAGTTTAGTAATTTATTTATTAAATATATAAAATACCAATACCAATTCTTAAAAGGCCGGC
Source organism: Pieris rapae (assembly GCF_905147795.1). Lineage (NCBI taxonomy): Eukaryota > Metazoa > Arthropoda > Insecta > Lepidoptera > Pieridae > Pieris > Pieris rapae. Next base: position 1,325,943 of record NC_059523.1, on the reverse strand, counting down.
AAGGCACTCGCGAGCCCTCTGGCATTGAGTGTCCATGGGCGGCGGTATCACTTAACATTAGATGAGCTTCCTGCCCGTTTGCAAGTGTATGTATTTTTTTTTATAGCCCCTGTCCTATAAAAAAAATCCATGCACTTGCTTACTTATAATCTGATATATTTTGTATAATTATATATAATTCTATATTCCTCATAAAATTTAAAGACGTAGACCTGTGCAATTTCTACACATAAAAAAATTTCAGCGTTTTTCTTTCTTTTACCTTCGTTTATTTTCGTGTATTTTTGTTTATCTTCTATATATTTATTTATTTTCTATTAAATAAATCTTAATTAATAAATCACCATATCGTACAAGACTGATGATAGTTTGGAAAATTCTTTACGTCTTAGATATGGATTACTTTCCCAAATTCAAGCTTAAGTGTCTAATTGATTTCGGTATAATTTAATTATTAACTTTCGTAGTTTGTAACAATGAATTAACGATTTAATAACATTGTCGTATTATTTCATATCTTTTATCTATCGTAAAAATATGATCACTACTTTCAAATGCACTAAGTACTTTTAAACGCGGCCAACGAACGTATTGGCACGGTACAGTTTGGCAAACATGTCAAAGGTTGCCCATACCTGGTTTAGAATAACATACCGGTTATATTGAGAGAAATCAGCTGTATTCTATTAGGCCGCCTTATAAACAGATTTTGTGAATGCAGAAAAATAATAATTATATGTACGTAATGTGTTTTTATTATAATTTTGATGTAAAATAAAATAAAAAATATTTTTATTTTATTATAAGTACATATTAGGTACTTAATAACAATGTCATCGGCTGTTACGATTAAATATGAGTAGTCTCTTTGATGTCCTTATAAATAGATTTTGACTGTTTAAATAATTATTGTGAGCAATGTTGGCCTAGGGGCTTCAGCGTGCCTCATACCTGAGGTCGTAGGTTCGATCCCCGGCTGTGCACCAATGGACTTTCTTTCTATGTGCGCATTTAACATTTGTTGGAACGGAGAAGAAAATCATCGTGAGGAAACCGATATCTCTTAGACCCAAGCGACGACGTGTGTCAGGCACCACAGGCCTATTAGATTTAAAAATGTTCATGAAACAGATTCAGAAATCTGAGGCCAAGACCCAAAAAGGTTTTAGCGCCACTGATTTTTTTTTAATAATTGTGTCTCAATTGTTTAAAAATTCATAGGTATATTTTTATTATTTAAAGCATTAAATTATTGATTGTGACAACTAGCTGCCTTCCCCACCTTCGTTTCGCCTGAATATGATTTTACTTAGCCTACCTTTTTAGCGGTAGTGTACCAAAATGGAACATTTTGCTGATTTTTCGCTATATAAACCTCATTGTCCAAGTCATAAGTTTTGAATTAACAAATAAAAATAGGGTTTGATCGTAGAGGGGTGTAAAAAAATTCTAAAAAATAAAAATAAATTAAGTGTGGACTTAACATTTAGAGGAATGTAAACTAAATGTTGATTCAATCACCTAATGAACTAAAAAATAACTATGCACACAAAATTTCACGACAATTGTGCTATTTTGGAGGAGTTTAATTACAAACGCCGGGACACGAGAATTTTATATATTATATTTAACAGTTGATATAATCTAAATTATGAAATAAGTTTTGTAGTACATTTTCCAAGAAAATTTTGACTACTACCATTCCATATATTACTTTTTTTTCTATATATTAACAGTAGAGACAAGTAGAATTTTCCAGAAAATTAATATTTTAATAACTTTTGGTTTCAGCGGATACTTGCTGGGCCCTGTCCTACCTAACTGATGGTCCCAACGAACGTATTGAGGAGGTTCAAACCACCCCTAATTTACTCTCCCGTCTGATGAATCTGTTGCAGCACAAATCTCCAGCTGTTAAGACTCCGGCCTTACGAACTGTGGGCAATATGCTTACTGGATCCGATGAACAGGTAATTTATTGATTGGGTTTGAACTTTATAGAAATTTCTTTTTTTATTATATTTTAATGTTTCATTTATGTTTTTGAATATGTACTTAATATAATTTCTTTTGGTAATATTTTAATTATGAAATGAAATACAGACTTTTATTGACATACTTCTTTAAGAAAATATATAAGTAGTGTCTGCAACTGCATATAATTAGGTATTCAAAACTCTAGTGCATTAACAAAACAGTTTTTAGTGTATTAACACATTAAAAAAAATACTCATGTTTTAATACCCTCTATTATATGACAGTTGCATAAACTACTATTACATTATGACCAATAATGAAGCTGTTGTTACAAAATAAATATTAAAATCAAATTCTTACACAGCCTGACATATATACTCAAAAGAACGCGTTGTGTAAACTGATGATTAAATTTTTTCTTGTACTCGTTACAGACGGACAGATGTCTCCAAGCAAATTGCCTAGATTATCTAACCGAGTTGCTACACTCTGGTGTCACGTCATTAGTGAAAGAAGCTTCTTGGGCGGTGAGCAACGTTCTGGCTGGTACCAGTGAACAGATTCAACTAGCAATTGATAAAGGAATGCTGATTCATCTGGTGCATGTTCTAGGTGTAAGCGATATTAGGTGAGTATTTTTGAAAATACATACTCACTTTCATTCATACTGGATTTGCGAGACTTTGTGTTTTGCTCATAAAAACGTAAACCTGTCCTGTGCCAATTCTAGCTAGAAGCGAGTGCGTTGCCGGCTTTTTAGGAATTAATACGCCTTTTTCTTGAAGCAGTCTAAGTCGAACGGTTTCGAAAATGCTTCAATTGGGAGCTGGTTCCCTAAACTAGACCATAAGCTGAGCTCCACTCCACATCCTTCGGAATGCCAAGAGATCAAGCCGAAGACTAATTAAGTTGACTCTAGTCCAACCCTCCACATAACAGCTTTGACTTCAGACACCAGTTTATTGCTTTTGGCATCAGCCCAAGAAATAATAATTTATTTTTCTCCCATATAACATTTACAGCAATAAATAAGATTACATTTGAGACGGTTTTGGGAGACTGGTATCCAGACTAGGTAACAACCTGTGGTATGGATAAACAGGCTTCCATTCCATAGCAAAGTCATATTGAGTAGTAAAAAAAAGTACATACATAATATGAGCCAGTCATGGCCATTGCATGATAGTTGCACGGGCGACCGATTGTCAATTTTCGACTATAATGTCGATGTGGATAAAACGGGAGTCTGACCAATTGTATTAGACATGAACATTTTAGACACAGTATATTTCACTAGTTTAAGAAATATAACTACTCAAAGTTCCTTAATCTTGTCACTAATTGATCATCAAATCCCTAAGGCACATCTTGCAGACACAAGGTTCATATTAAAAATACAATACAAGTGTTTGTGTGTATAAATTAAGAAAATCTATTTTTGACCGTGTATTAATTACTTGGGTGAAGACCTGATGTTAATATGCTTGTGTAAAAACAAGAAATAAATCACTGATCTATATGACTGGCACAAACAGCATGTACCATGGTTCAATAATATCTTATAAAATATCCTGACAACTATGTGCAAATTTAATGTAATAATGTTTACAGATGTCAAAAAGAAGCCGCCTGGGCAATCACAAACTTATGTCTGGGTGGAACTCCGATGCAACTTGATGCCTTAGTATCTGCGGGCTTCATTGAGCCATATTGTGCTTTGCTAGACTCTCAGGACCACAGAGCAATTATTGTTGTATTGGAAGGATTAACAAATCTTTTGCAGGTATATCAAAATAATTAGTCAAAATAATAAAACATTAAAGAATATGTTTTAAGTTGGCAAGGGATGTTATACATTTTCGTTTGGTGTCGTTATCGTTTAATTATCAAGACCAAAATAATATTTAACAGAACACATAAAACGTAATTGTTTGAATAATTTGTTATTTCTTTTAAATATAAATTAAAAAAGTTTTGATTTCTTTATGTGCCTAATCTATTTTGATTTCGTGACAAGTTAATTGTTAGCAATTTCATATATAAAATGTAAAATAGAGATAGGATTAAAATATAAATTACGCCCCAATCCAATAACCTATCTCAATCCATTTTTTACCATCTGAGATAGACATCTTAATCTAAATATTGATAAAGGTGTGCCACTAACCAATCGACGGATATTAATAGCCATCTGTCGATACGACTCATGGTATGACGGTTTTATTTACTTTATTGATTATCAAAATATATGAGTGTAAAGAGCGAAGATATTGCATTCTATCCGTCGCCAAAAATGGATTGTCTTCATAGGGTTTGGTTATTGGGATGCAGTTAGGAGATTGATTGACTGTCACGGTCTGATCTCAGATTGAAAACAATCTGAGATTGTGGATTAATAATTGGGCTTTAGATAGCAGCTATTTTGACTTGAAACTCTACTACACCTTTCTTTCCTAGGCTGCTGCTAAATTTGGTCAAGTGGAACCATTATGCATTCAATTGGAAGAAATTACAGCTTTGGACAAAATTGAGGCACTTCAAGAGCATGAAAATGAACAGGTACAATTTTCTATGTTTTATTGGGCTTATTCTGGCCTCTATCTCACAGCTAAAACTCAATTTGAAGTACAGTATTAATAAATTTCAATATATTAAATAACAACTAATTAAAATTGGATCACATAAAAACACATATCTGTGTTTTTGTATTTTATATGCAATGACGTTATATTAATTATTTATCAGTTATATTATTATTCATTTATGAATATTTCATAAATTTATTTAATATAAAAAGCTTAAGGTAAATAGCCAAACAATAACTCCATTTCATTCTCAGGGAAATATATTTGAATATATTTCACTGAAACCCATGATCACGGTTTGTTAATGTAAATATTAATACAAATTATGAATGTCCTTCTATTTAGATCTACAAGAAGTCCCTTCATATTTTGGACACATACTTCAATGATGCCGAAGACCATATTGCCCAGCCAGAACAAACGAACGAAGAATTCCAGTTTGGAATCAGCTCAAATCCAAATATCAATTTTTAAGTATTCCTAGAATTTTTATAGATAGACTAATTTTTTCTGTTTTTTTTTCAATTAGCCTATAATTTTACTAGAACTTTTGTAGATATGATTCATTGTTTTATGTACAGGGCCTATAAGACTAATTTTAAAAATAGACTAATGGTTTCAGAAAAAAATCAAATAATAAAAATATATTTTATTTTCTTTAAATTTTTTTAGATAAGACTCATTGTTTTAAGTATAGGCTAATATTTTGTACAAAAACGTCAAATTATGAAAATGTATTAGAATATTTATGCTTTTAAAGTTTGAGATCTCAGTTGTCTTGTATACTTAACTTAATCATTCCATATATATTTGATAGACTTTTTAAAAATCCACTTCAATATAGTATTATTTCTACATGTGCAAATAATGTCCTGTGTTGTGAATGAGATATTTTTAAGAAGTTCTTCATAAGTGCCTTAAGTACAGATGAGCTGGTCTCTTAATAAAAGTTATTATCATGAAGTATTTTATTTCCTTATGCAATATTCCCTATTAATATATCAGATTAAAAATTATATGAAGCAAATACAGATTTTTCTTAAAAAAAGTGGGTAATAAACATTTGTAATTTTATTTTCCTCTAGTATTCAATAAATTATTTGGTTTAGTTGGTACATTCATCTATAAAACTAAGTAAGTAAACTAAATTTTTGATACATTTAGTTAGTACTTCAGCAGCTAAATAAACTAAAAAGATGCTTAAAGGTAGTTATGTACTTAGTTGATATATACCACAAACATAAATAGTAATTACTACTAGTCAAAATCTGTTATTACAACATTGAAGGGACTACTCATATACCAACCAATAAAACCGAAAAATCATAACAGCAGATGATGTTGTTAAGAACCTAATAAAAACAGCTATGACGGCTAGTTGGCTGCAACATATTATACTTATAGTCCAGTACAAGAACAGAAATTAATTTTGAGGTACCTAGAGGTTATTGTAAAAAAAAAACAAATTTGTTTACATATTATATATTAAAGTAAGTTAAAAATTAGATTTAGTTTAAGTAAATGACAAATTATCCTTTTGTTTGTTCCCTTAGCTTCTCCAGTTGTTGTCTGTAAATGTGAAAGTAATGTTTAAATGCAATATTAAAAGAAGTAAGGTCTAAATAATGCATAATCAGTTTTTTGTTCATATTTATGTAATAAAAATTATGCAAATTTTAAAAATGATTTATGATCTATCATTTATTTTGTGCTTTTATTGTTAATGGTTCAACATCAAAAACAGTGTGAAGATTTTTACATTCAATAGCTTTCACATTATTTACACATATCTACTTCAAGTTGTTTAAATATTATTTATTCATCAAGCTACAAAACAAGAAAAACCCTACTTGTGGGTCACATCTACATTTTCTTTGTAGTTTGTGTCACTAAGTATATACAGACCTAAGTTGTTGGTTAAAATCATCTTGAACAATGTCATCTTCCCAATTATCTTCCCAGACTGAAACGTCTTCATCATCTGCCTCTTCATTCCCCCAATCTATGGATTATATGAATTTTAAACATTTAAGTAAACTTTTGTTACCAATTTATGCATTAGATTCTAATAAAAACATACTTTCAGCAGGAAATTCTTCAAATTCGTCATCCTCTTCCAATAAACCAAGATCTACTTTTTGTTTATCAGCCATTATACTTTTTAATATACTATTTAAATGATAATTAAGATTCCAAACAATAAGGAGCTCAAGAAAATTTTATTTTAAAGATTTATCAATCAAAATGATAGTCATCGTGTTTGTAGTCTTTGTCAATTGTCAGTTGCCAATTATCATTGTCAACCAAAGAGAATACACCACAGATATACACCTATTAAATTATATAACTTTTGGTGCAGGGTTGATATAGGTGCGAACGTATTATTGACGATTTCATTTTTAAAATATACACGTTGAATTTACATAATTTAATAACAAGTCAATTGTTAAATTATTAATTCATATAAAAAGTAATTGACTTACCTTCCCTAACATTACGGTACGGTCCAAGTTTGCTTAACCAAACATAAACATGCTAAGTTGCTTTATACACTCTACTGTACGGGCCGCACGACTGTTAACATCTCACCTACACAGCTACTCGCGCAGCCTAGATTATATCCTAGATATAAAAAATGTATTAAGAGACCTTAGTCGAACCACTACGATGTTCTCTCTATAAGTAATCCTTTCTGTTCTCTCTAGAGGCACTCGAACTCTGAGATATACTCTTGGCAAAGGCCTCCTCTTACCCTTTCCACTGTTCTTTACCTTTTGCGATTCTTCTCCAGTTGTAGCCTGCTGTTAGTTTCAGTTCGTCCTTCCATCACTTGCGTTGTCGGCCTCTTCTTTGTTTTCCGTCTTTAAGGTACCATTCAGTCAATATTTTGCTCCATTTTTCAAGGGAGCTCCGTAGCATATGACCCGTCTATCTCTATTTCATTATCTTAGTGAGGATGTCTCACACCTGTTCTAGCTCTTCTTTCTGTTTCTTTGTTTGTTTAATTTTCTAGCGCGCTTGTTTCCATGGCTCTTTTGCAGTGTGCTAAGTGCTAACGTGTCCCTGTCCTGGTTAGACAGTGCCTAAGTTTTGCAGCCATAGATTAGGTAGGGCAGAATACACGTGTTAAAGACTTTGCTCTATTTTTATGAGATCTGTACTTTTCATGATCTCCCTCTGTGATCAATATCTTTTCCATCCATTTGTTATTCTTCTTTTAATCTTTCTGGTGGTTAAATCAGTTGGAGATATAATTTGACCCAGTTAAATGTACTCTTCAACATATTTGGGAGGTTGGTTATTAGGTTTTATTTCCTATGGAATTGAATTTAATAGTAGCTTTGTTTTGCTTGTGTTCATTTCTATTGTTACTTATTATTAATTGTTATAGTCCTACCGGAATCTCATGGAATATAGGGAAATAAAAATGTATTGTGGGCAATACTGGGAAAATTGGATTGAATTATCTGGATATTATTTAATTTTTATTTGTGTCTTTAGTATTAATGAACACGAAGTATATTAGTTATTTGTATGATATATACAAAGGGTTCGTTATAAAGGAAAATATGTCATAAAAACTAAATAAATCGTAAATTACTTTATTTGTCAAACGTCGAATTACCCTACTCTGTATATATTACCACTGACTGATAAACCTTAATTTTCTGGGTTCCCAGTATGGTGGAGTAGAGTGAGTGGTACCATCGTGTGTATCTTGGTGCAAACACACTGAAAAAAATAGGAGGTCAACAAATTTCGGAAACGAAGATGGATTTTGTTATCCAAAGCCCTTGAAAGTGATGAAACTTAGGTGTTCTAGAAAAAGAAGTTCTCCCTTTTACGTACGGGGATTTTCTTTGATATGTTAGGGCGTTTAATCTTCCTTCCGTATTGTTGTTGGGTCGGTGCTGGTATTGAGGAACACCTATTTCGGCGATATATTGTTTTGCTAGGCGTGGGATAACATTTTAGGTATAATCTTCAGAGATAAAGTGTTCAAGTTTAAGTGTCTTGGTATTTGCACACATAATATGGATTTTGACGAAGGAAGGTGTTTGAGAAATAAAAGAATAAGAATTTAAAAATATTTAATAACGTAATAGCGTTGAATCGATCAAGTAAACATCTTAAATCTAATATTATATCACAAATATATCACATTTTTGAACCTAGTAAAAGTTCAGTAATGATTTACATTTACAGTATAACGTTTAAAGTTTAATTATTTCCCCGTAAACTAAAATTTTCTTCTCTTCACTTAATAATCGGTCTGCGCCATTTTAATAAAGTATTAATTCTACTCTTTCTGACAAATAATGAAACCATCTGAGATAATGATTAAGTACGTTTTAGGATTTCTCAATAAAGCTTAGTTTTTGAAGTTTAAGCAAACGATGTGCATATATAGTTCCATATATTTAAATGAAAATGTAAATAAAATATTAAAAAGTAAATATATAAACCTCAAGTAAATAAAATATGTAATGCTTGAGAGACATTAATAAATATATAAAATATGACTTTTAAACGATATAGTTAAAAACCCTTGGACACTTTCAATACAATAATAATTCTAATCTAATCTTAGTAAAATATTTAGTCTTATTTTACGTAAAAAATCCTCATTGATATAACTTTATTCTTAAATCCGTCAGTACCTGAGGACAGTTATTCCCGAATTTCGGACAAAATTTATCTACTGGCAACACAGCCATAGACAACAGAAAAAGCCATAAAAGCAACCTCAACTTTTTTAACTACACTCAAAAAGCAGGTAGCGATGGAGAATGGTAGGTATGTCCAACTTCTTAACAACTTTTGCAAGTTCTGTACCAAATATTTTACGCATAAATATTCTAACTTGCCCAAGCAAGGCAATTGGAGTCTTTGCACGTTTGATTAAAGCTTCTTTTTGCGTTGGTGTAAGAATGTTGTTTCTTTTTATCATGCAGAGGTCAAAGGATTCCGCGGCGTTTAAAAGGAGATAGTAGATATGTTGGTACTCTTCTAGCGTGACGTTTTGAAGGTGGTTGAGTATGCCGTCCGGATCCCGAAATTGAGTTTTCATTATTACCTAAACATAGAAAAATATACATACATTCTTGCATTTAATTTTGTTTGTTAAATGTTCTAAAAATATTTACATACAATTTAAATTTATGTTGGGGGCCTAATGTGGAGTTAAATTTCTAAACTTTTCTCGTAACTAAAATTAAAAATTTACAAAAATTTTTTAAATTATCTTTAGTGGTATGAGGCTTCTAAATCCATACGTTTTAGACAATATAATATGAAGATAGTTAGCGCTGTGTTTTAATGCACTTACCCTAGCACCACTTCTCAACAAAGCATAGACAATATCAGCGTCTGGCTCAGTGTTGCTAGCTAAGTATTCCGCCAGTGCCGGTCTTAGTTGAGCCCCATCATCTTCATTGTACACCTTTTGATTTGGGTCTGCTCCACTTTCAAGTAGAATCTATGAAAAAAAAGAGAATAAGTTAAAAAATTTAAAATGGCGTCTTAATTTATATACTTTGAAATAGTCAATCTTATTTTGCAATTGTATTATTCAACGGGTTTAGTTACTTAATTATAATCTCCACGACATATTATTTGATAAATTAATGATTAATTTTTACAAACTAGTTACAAGAGTTAGCCTTTTTGTCTTGATAATTACCTTAACAATTTCCTTCCTGTTAGATATATTATCAGAGCAGGCTACATGGAGAGGAGTGCCTATTACAGAACTTGATGCGTTTACATGGGCACCTATAAAATAAGAATATACTTAGTAAAATGGACATTTAAACTGTTGAGGTGATTCAAAGTCGAGACTAAGCACTAAATATGATTCCAGAACGTCATGACATAGGAATTTATAGTTCGAGACAAAAGTTCGCGATTGTGCTTTTAGTAGGAAATAACCTAGAAGTGGTGCTGGCTTGGCACTGGCCACACACATTGTTATATGATTAATAATACGTTTATCGTTTAAGTATGTATGTCACATACAATTCCTTTTTAACATTGGAGTGATATGGAAAAATTTAAAAGACTTCGCATATCTAGTCTGAATATCTAGAACATGCGTACAGATACCGGCAAACTTCTTGAGCATTGGACAAGGGAGTGGGAAAAGTTTTGGCATCTTAATGCAGTACGGGACCCAAACGTCAACTGATTTACCAATAACGCGATCGACACATCACTCTCCCGTCGCCCCATGTGATACCTAAAAATCGCTTCTGCACAGACAGGACATTTGTTCACCATGTTTGCCAGTTTCAATATGTCAGAATAATCTGAAGCCATGGAAGGCTGATAAAAATGGACATTATATATTTAATAAAACTTACCAGCTTTTAATAACATCTGAACTACATCCACGTCTCCTTTCAGTATGGCAAGGTCAATAGGCGATGGTTTGTTCAGGTCTGGACTTTCATAGTTGACTTTCGCGCCTTGCTTTATCAAGAGGTTAACTACTTCGGTATTTCCTGTAAGGGGTATTATTATACTGGTGTTTAAAATATTCGAAATTGACTTTTTGGTACGTTTTTCATCAGAACTTTACCAAAATGAGGATAATAAAGATATTGTCTATGGCTTCTTATCAATTCTAATTCCTTTTTTTTACCCTATGACAAGGTGTCATAGGGTAAAAAAAAGGAATTTAGTTTACATAACAGTTTTCAGTAATATATCAAACTTGCTTAGACAATCGTCTAACTAAACAATGAGTCAAAATGTTATTTATTTTTAATAATTTATATATAATTATTAATGTATTAAATAAACATACCACTCAAAACAGCATAGTGCATGACAGTTCTGTAATCATTTCGCGCGTCTGTTAACGCGTTGATGTCTGCTCCATAGCTGAGAAGCAGCAATACTGATTCGATTCCCTGTAAATTAATTAAAACCTTTATGTAACACTGTAATATAAAGAGTACCCATGACAAAACACATTTACAATTGTAGATACTATATAATGTAGGTAGATTGCAAATGACACCAAGGCCCAGAAACAATCTAATGCACAGATACACACACACACTATTGACATTTGTATCGCTTGGCCCGGGGAACAAAGTCGTCACGGCAAAACATTTTTTTCCCAGGAAAAATAAGAAAGATAATGCTATTATTACTAGGATACTAAGTAGGTACATATAAAATATATGTATATTATCGTTTTGGCTTAGGTAAGGATAGTGTGGGTATTTAAAAAATAAATAAATAACGATTACCTTTCGTTGCCGGGCAGCTTTCATCAGCGGTGTCAGACCAGCTCGGTCCCTTGAGTCAGGATTTGCACCAAACATGAGCAGCAGCTCCAAGTATTCAGGGTCTGACACCAGATTGATTTCAGATCCAAAAAAGTATCTTTTATTGGGATCTGCACCATGTTCCAATAATAAACGTGCTACGGCCTGTAAATTGTAAGTTAAATACGTTTATGTATGTGTTTCAGCTTTTACATATAATACTATAATGTATTTCTAACACACAAATTTACAGTATCTACAATATTCTTAATCTTCATAGTAATTATAATTAAAAATAAAATATAGGTAATGTTTGGGACCTGTGGCACTGTACTTTTAATTTAAAAAAATATTCCTCGCTGTATCGCGATACTAATCCGTTGAGTTTATTTACATTAATTTATGTGAATTATTTTTTATTATTAATTTTGATGTATACCAAAGATATACAGTATAACTTACATAGTGTTTATTCCGTATAGCGAGACGTAGTGGTTCATCGCACAAAGTGGTTCTTGGGAATTCTTCAGCAGTATCTTGTCTATAGTCGACAGCAGCACCACTTTCGAGTAAGAGTTTCACTAGTTCTGTGTACCTGGGTAAATAAATAGAAATGTAAAAACTTATATAATAAACGATTTTAAATCAAATGGTGACTTTCACCAGTATAATACGCGTAATAAAAATAATTTGCGACCAACCAGGCTCCAGGAGATAAACCACTCCTTATATGGAAATTGTATTCGTTTTTACACCAAACTCCCAAGCGAAATTATAACTAAATAAATTCAAAGCCCTCATTAAAAGTAAAATAATCAAATTTTTTTTTATAAATAATAAAATTTATTTAAGAAGACATGATAATATGATCCTAATCCTTGCTCCAAATCAAACAATTTGTATGACTAAAACCTTAACGATTAAAAAGAGTGACAGAAAGGGACTTGCCAGTTCTTCTTCCCTAATTTCTTGAGCGAGGAAAGCACCAGATCTGGAGTATCTGGTACTATCTACCAGGTGCCTACTTAAACTTTTAATTAGCGTCTACTCCAACGGAAACGGGGAACAGATCTGACATACCCATGTTCTGCCGACAGATGGAGAGCGCTATAACCACAATCATCAGTGGCGTTGATGTCACACCCGCGTACCAGGAGCAGCCTTGTCGCTTCCAGGTATCGCTGCCAAATCGCATAGTGCAGGGGACGTAGACCTTGAGTCACAGGTTCATTGACCTGAAATCATAAAATCCTTTAAATTTAAAACAAAAACACACAAAACTCGTCATAAATTGTTTTTTGTTTTTAAATTGAAATCTTAAAATCTATTATTATAATATACTAGCTGACCTGGCAAACGTCGTTTTGCCATGTATATCATTTATAATAAAAAATAGGGGTTGATCGTAGAGGGTTGAAAATTTAGGGTTCTATGTATTTTTTAATGCTGTTGATACAGTTGATAAAAAAATAAAAATTTATCTAAAAATTAATAAAACATATTTAGGGATGGATTACCCTTAATATTTAGGGGGATGAAAAATAAATGTTGTCCGATTCTCAGACCTACCCAATACGCACACAAAATTTCATGAGAATCGGTCACGCCGTTTCGGAGGAGTTTAACCACAAACACCGCGACACGAGAATTTTATATATTACATCTAGTCCACAGCAATGAGCTATTCGTTTCATCTTTTATTCCATTCCTTCAACCTATAAAAAAGGAATGGCGAAGCTGAAATTTAACCATTCAATGTTCACCATCTTTTCAGTAGAGTAGCGAGTAGATTCTTGGTCTCTAAAAGCCGTGATAATATAAACAAATGAAGTAGAATAAATGTATACTACCTTAGCTCCACAAGCAAGAAGAATCCTTATTTCATCCAACGGCACCATGCGGATGATAGAGTCAGCAAGCTCGCGCTGGAGTGACTTGTCTGTTATCACCTCAGAAGGCATTATCACTGAAAATAATGATTAAAATAATAGTAAGACTGGTTCACAAGTTTTTCACGTATAAATGAAATCGAATTTCCATTCCATTATTGTCGCTTTTGCTATTTCACACCCCTTAAAGTGGGTTTGCCTTGTATTGTATATACAAGGCAAACCCAACTATTTCAAATTATGTTCCAGTTATGTATCGTATACCTGCAGATTACAACTCAAATTACCAGCAAATACATATATTAAATGTGACTAAAAAACTATTAAAAATGTATTTAAAAAACTGGTATCTTTATATTATATATTTATTATAATGATCAATGAATCTTAGAACTTATAATTTGTAATTTAGTATGAATTTATGCTTTGTATAAATTGGTAAAACTGTTCTTTATGTATGTTTGAATGTGTATTACGTTGTTGGTTTCTGTGTATAATATAATGGTTTGAATATCGTTTAATGAGTAGCTGTAGGAATACTTTAATTAAAAAAAACTATTTTTTTTTTGTTTGTTTCATTTTATTTTTAATACAAGTTGAAAAGAACCTCTGCGCCTAATAATCTATAATTATAATTGTTCATACTCTTCAAGATACAACATAAAGAAGTACATAATAATTATAGTCCACAATTGGAATTACATTTTATAAATAACTCTTGGTATTTGGTTATTTACACTACAAAGATCACTATTACTGCGTAGACCGTAGCACACATGCCGTAGCATGTTTTGTAGAACGTATGCGTAGCAGCCAGAATGTAGCGTCGTAGGAACGGATTAGATTTCCGTAGGACGACCATTTTCAATCCATTTTTGACCATCTGAGATGGACATCTAAATCCAAATATTGATTAAAGCTGCCATTAAGGTTGAGAATATTAAATAAATTATTAGCTCGATTTACGAAGAAAGAAAATTGTTTGTTTACAATGCATTTACGCCGTTACTGACAAAACATTTAAGACACCTCGATTTGAAGAGTAATTATAAAATCGTCGTTTTGAAATAAGACAAATTTTGCTTTTTTGGTACAAATGGTTGCAAATGGGGCTCATCTGATGTTAAGTAATACCGCCGATCGTGGACACTCGCATTGCCAGAAATCTCGCTAGCGCGCTGCCGGCTTTTCAAGAATTGGTACGCTCTTTGAAGGACCCTAAGTCGAATTATTTCGGAAATAAAGAAAATTAAATGTATCGTCCAAACCAAACAATTGGTATTCATAGCTTTCACGTACGCGCCTCAAATACACGTGCAATAAAAACAGCACGTGGTAAACAAGCTGTGTTTATAACGCATGGACACATGTTCGGACATTGACACATTACACATTACAATTGCGTAGATTATAAGTTTGTCACGTGTCTACGTCAATTATTTGTTAGGGAATTCTTAGGGCCTGTTTCACAATGTATGGATAAAGTGTCAAATAGCTATGCAACACATAAATTATTCGAAAGATAAAAGTTTCAAATAAGATACTTCGAATTTCATGACGTATAGCGCTATCTGACAGTTGTGAAACGCAAAAATACTATTTATCCTACCAGTAATGAATAAATAGCTTATTTGGAACTTATCGGGACATTGTGAAACAGGCCCTTAATATATAATTACAGGAGCTGTCTTTACAATCTGTCTGCAAGCCTGTCTTTTAACCAAAGATAGTAAGGGTCATTTATTTGGAAGATAAAAGTTCAGAATAAGCAACTTAGCGTTTCATGACGATGCAAACTAGAATTTAATGACGTGGAATAAATGATACCATGATGATCTTATGTTCCAAAATAAACGTATTTTATTTCTTTTATTTCAGCACTATCTGACAGTCGTGAAACGCAACAAACACTAGTTTATCCTACCAATAAGTAAGAAATAAAAATAAATATTATTAAAAGGGACTCCTTTTAATAATATTTTTTAATAATTAAATTTTAAGGTTATTTATTAGATATATTTTTATGTATTATGTTATTTCTGTATTAAATATGATTAGAAATTAAAGAAATAGCTTATTTGGAACTTATCCGGACATTGTGAAACAGCCTTATAACAGTATAGTACGCACTTATGGAGATTAAATATTTTGAATTATCGTGAAATGAAACGCTTTTCAAATTCGATCGGATATATTGGTCGTGACATGAGTAAAGTTATATAAATTCCAGTATATTGCGTCATGTTTTACTGAAACTTTTTAATAGGTTATTATTTATACATTATAGATTAAAATACAAGAATTTTCCTTAATTATTATTAAGGTTTATTTAAGCTAAGTTTACATCTTTTACTGCAAAATACTGCCAATAACAAAAAAAGTAAGTAAATGTCTTCTAGTCGAGCACTATTTTCGGCGTACAGACTCGAGTGATAACGCAAGTTTGGCTCCGTACATCGAGAGCAAACAACGTATATGGCAGAACGTTGCAGTATTTGCTACCGCGGCTAATAATTAGTCTACCCAAGCAGATAATAGATAGCCCTACACTAACCAACATAAACTCTAAATTAAAAAAACTACTTTTATATGCATTTGTCGCGCTCCTAAACAAGAATACTATGGTTACATTTATACAAAACACAGCGGTTTTCTAATGTAACGTTTTGTGATATATTATATTCTGTAAAATGAAGAAAAAAATCTATGAGGTATGTGGTAAAAATAACATATTATTAATTTAATCCAAAGTAAACAAAAACCTGCGATCAACACTACGCATTCAACGTAAACAGTGCCACGTGGCGCCATCTATTGCACGAAAATACATCCAAGGTTATCGCCCTCGACCAATAAAATATGACCTGTGTTTAGAATGGAAGATAAAGGCAACATGTCTTTGTTTATATTGGCATTCTGCCAGTATAATTGTCGGAAAACAAAAGACTATCACGGAGTTTTCAAAGATTTATTGATGTAGTTGATGAAGTCGTCAGTTTATCAGCATTAATGTCAATAATGCATTTTAATAAATCAAAATAAGCCACATATAAGGCCTTTTAATTATAATAATTTTATTGATAAGAGCTAGACTAAATTCGTCATTTTAAATTTTTTGTTTTTAATGTAATAAGAGGCGGCTTTCAGGCCGTTAGTCAAACGGGGCCGTCCAGTTAAAAGGCTAGGCTGTTAACTAAACAGCTAATTAAGCTAGTTGGCTGCGACATAAACATTTACAAGTTCAAACACACGATTGGTAAACATTATTTTTAACACACAATTCAATCCTTTTGTCTGAAATGCGCCATTGCATTTCACCAACTGTGATTCCCCGTTACATTCTTAATCGATGACAGACATCTGTCCCACTTCCAATACATAAACAAAGTCTTCTGTATACTACGTCAACTTTCGCATCGCCAAATATAAAGTCATCGGCTTTTTTAGCTTAATTAATAATAATATTTTCCTTAAAATTGACGGAATTAATTTTAATTCCACCAAATCAAATCAAAGTTTATTTATTTAATTTAAATGCGACTTAATGCATGCTTATGAATGTCAAAAATGTTTACAAAATTCGCGAAAGAGCAAAACTACGCCACCCGTTCGCAAAACTACCAAGAGTCCTTGTTCTGAGAAGAACGGGCAAGAAACTCAGCAAGTTTTATCCTCCCTCTACATACAATAATTCAAAGGAAAATGTCATAAACACCATATTAATAAGCTCTATAGAAAACGTTCCTTTGTAACAAAATACTCACACACACACACCTTATACACTCTCGCATACAAACGAATAAGTTTATATAAATTATCGTAACTCTTCGTATATATGGAGTGTTTTGGATATATGTTTAAATTAAAAAATTGTAAATATTAGTTATAAGTATCTGTGAATTATCAATAAACAGTTAAATAAAAACACTTAATTTGGTACCAAGAATTCTACATGGCTAGGACCCATACATCTAGCACACATTTTCATATAAAGCAATTGGCAAACGGGCAGGAAGATCATATGATGTTTAGTGGTACCGCCGCCCATAGACAATGCCAGAATGATCGCAGGTGCGTTGCCCGTTAGAAATTAGTACGTTCTTTTCTTGAAGGACCCTTAGTCGAATTGGTACGGAAATACTTAAGTGGGCAACTGGTGTCACAAAGAGGTGGTGCGCGGCAGAAAAAGCGCACAAAATTTTCGCAATATATATAAAAAACTTAATATATGACAGCATTAAGTATGTTTTTTTTGATGTGAATTATTTGTGGATGGTTCAATAACACCCAGGATATTTGGATATTTACAACTTAGCTTATATATTTTGTTTATTAGTAGTCATAACAACACATATATAGTATCTATTTTCTTAAGTGACATAGTAATAATAAAAATAATTAAAAATTAATAAAAAGAAACCTAAAAAACAATCTTTACATACTTCCTTGACCTAGGGTACAATTACAAAGCTGGGTGTCAAGGCTAGGGTGCTCTTTCGTTATGGATTCGCCCAGTTGTGTTCCTATACTTTAATCCGTGATAATAGAGAGTGGAGTTTCCATACAATTTTGTTCCAAATAACGCTATCGCCCTAAAAATAGTCGAGTCAAGCTTATATTTGAAATGACGTCTTTGCAAGGTCACGTTAGACGTGTCTTCAAGCCGTCTGCCAATATCATTAACGTTACTATAGCAACGTTATTTGTTTTTTCAACTCTTGCGATACACTTTATAATCAACTAGTCTTCTAAAAAAATCTGTAAATATTGTGATTTTCGCAGACTTCAGATAACAGTTATGTTTCTTAATCTTGCCGTTAGTGTTGAATGTTAAAAATTGGTGCTTCATTAGACTATTTAAGGGTGTATGGTTATTAATAGTTAATACATAAAACTTACAATCACGTTAATATTGTTAAATGTGACTGTCTATTTTGTATATTAATAATAAAATAACCAAGACATTCTTGAAGTTATTAAATTAATGAGTAAACACACAAGGATAAATGAATAATGTACAAGAGAAAGTATAAAAAACAAAAGACGTATGTTACGGGATTTTCCGTAAACAAATGTCAAACTGAATGACACGTTAAGCCAATTAAAAGTTATCTGAAAGTCTCGTAAATTTCCTTTGTTTTGTAAGACGGAAAATGGCGCGCGGTTTGAAAATAGAATGCGTCGGTTGACCCAGGCCTTGACACTAAAACGAACTTTCTGGCATCGTTAAATTTGTATACAGGACACACTTCTACGCAATATTTTTAATATGATGAAAAATCACGTCATTTTTGTCGTAGATATATATAGTATTTGTGTTGATCGTAATTTGTATTATTAATTACAGATGGACAGATCTCAAAAGAAATAAAAGTTAGAATGGCGGAAATTATGTAAGCTTAAAATACTGGCAATATATGGATTATTTAAAACCTGGTTGAGGGATAGATCAAACCAGTCAAAAACACGAATAAAATTTTCAATTGCAATAAAGATCGCGTACTAAATTAGACTTGCCACAATTCGATGTTTTTATAATTAATATATAATTTTTTTTAATAAATCTTTTCTAATAGATGCAGTTGGTTTCCTGTAAACAGTTTTTCGATTAGGGTTTAAAGCAGATTCGGCCTTGTGTTTTCAGGGTGCAACTCTAACTCTATTCTGAATCCCTAATATCGTTTGTTCAATTCTCAAATCTCCATAAATCGACTGGAATGGAAGAAAACCAGTATACTTCAGGTATAAATAGTCGACGGCATGTTTCAGGTACAGGAAGCTAATAAATAACCTTTAAAAATCTCAAAAGCAGCAAAATCTGCATCCCAGTCTTAAAATGATACAAAAGTGATTCGAATTTGTAATGTGCACATATCATTGTTTCAATTACCAAAGAAAAAATTAAATCACAATCAGTTAAATGTATTAAATACGTTTTGTTTGTTTGTTCCCTTTTCTAAATCTTATTCTAGTAAAATGTATCATGTATTCTAGCTTTGCCTATATTTTCAGTGTATTTGTTTGTAATTATATATAATTTATGTTAGCTGTAGGATTACTAAATAAATAAATAAATAAGGAGATAAGTTTTTATATGAAAATATTACTGGCTACCAAAAAAAAAACATTAAAAAAGGGGGGAAACCAAAAAGGCGCCAAACGCATTCAAAGTATTTGTATTGATACAAAGTACTCTTAAATTATTTTAAACTCGATATACGTATTTTGAATCCCCTGTCCACTCCACTAGGAACATAATCTTGATCACCTGATCGCCAACTCGTGGTAAATAACAAAACATAAACGTATGTGAGTGTGTTTATAAACACATATGTTCCCAAAATACTCATGTTTACATACGAACTGAATGAAATTAATGATTGTTTTGCATTTCCTATAGTCTGGGTTATTTGTGTTTACTGGACAGTTGCGTACAATTTATTATGTTTATGTACTGCCTACTGAGTTATATAGAGTCACTCTTATAATTTTACTAAAATTATAAAATATTTTTGCCCTATACTAGCAGGGGACAGACGGGATGCCCAAAAAGGGCACCTATTTAATTGGGGGCGTTGCTGCCCATTGTGGGAGCAGCATACCATTCTCTCGGCTTGCCTTAGACCCAAGTCGACGGCCTGTGCCAGAAACAGGAGGCTGATCACCTAAGTGTCTATAAGATTGACGATTTGAGGCCCAGACGTAAAAGGATGTAGCGCCGTGATTTATTTGTTTATTTATAATAAAGATTTTAAAACCTAAAATTGGGAAATAGGTGGTGCAACAAAGAAAAATACGCAATATTCTGCTTATGTTTCTGAGGCAAACATATCTTTGTGCCTGAGTGACATAATGTTGTACGTTTATTCACATTTTTTTGGAAATGAAGATTAAAAATCAGAAATATAGCGTTAACTCTGACTTCCGCCTGTCATGGGGTGAACGCAAAAGAATGAACGCAACGAAACGCAAAAGAGGAAGACAATATAGAAGGCGGATAGACCAGATTAATAAAATGGCAGGTATATGCCAGATAGCGGAATAGTGCAGATAAGAATAGCCTTTACCAGAAAGATGCTTTAAAAAAATTAAACGATAGAAATATAAATGTGTGTTAACTACAGGCTATTTTTATAAAAATATCAGGAAAGTAAATAAAAATGTAATGTTGCTAAATTGTAGCAAAATATAATAATGCGTATGTACACTTGAAACAACAAAATGGACTGGACCTACTGGGAAGATGACGTAATAGAACTAGGGAAAAAATAAATTTATGGAAAAATATGGAGGAGGCTTTTGCCCTACTCTACAAGTATTGGAAGACTAACATTACGAAGCTTTTTAGAACTTTTGCTAATACATACCTATACTAAGAAATTTATAAACAATGATTTTTTTTATAGAACAGGGGGCAAACGGGCAGGAGGCTCACCTGATGTCAAGTGATACTGCCGCCCATGGACACTCTCAATGCCAGAGGGCTCGCGAGTGCGTTGCCGGCCTCTTAAGAATTGGTCCGCTCTTTTCTTGAAGGAACCTAAGTCTGTATTTGATAAATAAATAAAATATTATTAATAATTTACCTTTTAATTACTATGATTTCCGAATACACTGAAATACACAGATCACTCTTAACACACAAATATTATATTGGATGCGTGTGCTTCCTTTCTTGTTAAATGTTGAACTGATTTCAACGTGGAAGGAAAAACTGGATAAACGCCAATGGAACACTGCCAAGTACGAAGTACTGATGCTTAGGGTAAATGGTAGGTATCATGTGCTATAAAATTATTATTTTTATATGAACATGTAATAACACACAAGTATAGTATTTACAATATTCGTAACCTTTTGTAGGATTTTCAACCATAATTTCAATTGATAAATAAAATATTAAAACAAATTAAATGGTAACATATAATTTTTATAGTTAAGTTATACAAGGCTTAAACTTATTTAGAATGATATAGCGGTATTTTAACTGGGAGTTATGGTTTCTATTGGAACCATTTTCTTAAATCTAGGCTTAGTTTGTAAGGTTAAATATTTTCATAATTTCTTTGGAATTACTAAAAGATTTAACTATAAAACTGTGTTAAAAATATTGCTACTGTGAACTCATTATACATATTAAGATGTCTATAGTGTCGGTGACAGCATTCAATAGGCGTAACTTCTTTGTTAATACAAGTCAACAATCGGTACGCTTTCCCTTCCCACCTCACGTGAAACAACGCACTTTGTGTGTACCTTTAACATCCCTATCTGAGAATATTCCGGAGATCAATCAAATACAACAACAGTTCAAATATAACAGGAAAACAAAGTAGTATATTTTCATATTAAATTTTCTAGTAAATTATATTGTTAATACACAACTGTCAAAATAGCTATGTTATGTTATGATCTAAATCTCACAACTGTAACCATTATAATAAATAATAAAATGTGTGCGTGTACACTACTAGACGCACACATTTTATTTCACATCTTATGTGTGTACTTTCTCTAGTACACACGTAAGATGTGAATCTACTTTATGTCCTTATTTTTCGAAGAATGATCTATATGCATCTTTACAAAAAATAATTATATAAAGTTAAATTAGAGAATTAGAAAAATAAAATACTTGATATAAATTCTGAAATAAATAATTATATATTTTTTGGAAATTAATTAACTATTTTTTACAGAATTAGAATTATAATATCATTAATTGTAATATATTTATTACTATCATTGTTATCGTTATTATACGTTTTTGTTATTAATGGCTGAGAATCTCTTAGAAACAACCGTGGTAGGGACAAGAAAGAGAATGTGACTGTAATTTTTTTTTCACTTCAACAATTTATTTAATAACAAAATGCTACCATTACATTGATTACTACAATGCAGTAATTATTTACATTTATATCACATCCAAGACAATACACACACATAGAAAGAAACAACACAACATTGAACAGTTCAGCTAAAAATATTTATAAGACTACATATTTATTACAGCCTAGGACATGAAGCAAATCTTTCAAATGTATGCAGTTCATTAATTATTTCCATAAATTGTGTCATGTGTGCCCTTTTCGAGATTTTAGTTTTTGCTGAGCAAAGCAGTGTTGGCCTAGTGGCTTCAGCGTGCGACTCTCATACCTGAGGTCGTAGGTTCGATCCCGGGCTGTGCATCCATGGACTTTCTTTCTATGTGCGCATTTAATATTTTCTCGAACGGTGAAGGAAAACATCGTGAGGAAACCGACATGTCTTACACCCAAAAAGTCGACGACGTGTGTCAGGCACGAGAGGCTGATCGTCTACTTGCCTATTAGATTTTAAAATGATCATGAAACAGATTCAGAAATCTGAGGCCAGGACCTAAGGAGGTTGTAGCGCCACTGATTTATTTTATTTTTTAGTTTTTGCTGAGTATACAAATAGTAACGGTGATCGATGTATCCTAACGTAACCAACAGGTATCCTAGCCACTGGAGCACTGCCAGATTGTTTTTCTTTCCACGTAATTTGGCGTCATATATTGTATTCTGTGAACTTCGTTTCGGCTTAATATTTATTTAGCTTACCGTTTAGAATCTACATACCAACATAACATGGAACATTTTGCTATGCTACCCTATAGTCTGATCGCCTTTCCAAAATAAAAACTAAAGTAAAATTAAACATTTGTTTTTCTCACAGTTAAAGAAAGCAAAAAGATACACAAGTTACATAACTTATTTTGTGATTCATTGTTATCTATATACATATAGACAAGTAGTGATCCTCCTCGTGGTTTTTTTTTATAACGGGTCAGAGGTTCTGTCTGTTAATTGAACGGGTCTGATGTTAATTCATATGATGACAATAGATGACATTCTCAACGCCAGAGTGCTCGCGAGTGCGTTGACGGCTTTTGCCAACATCCTATGCAAGTGCTATATAAATAAAATGTCGCAGCATTCATTCTAAAGTCAGGGTTCAAAAACTAAAACTATACGAAAAATAACATAATGTTTGGTAAGATTCTGTTTATATATTATAATTATTAAACGGTAATAAATAATAACAATGAGTAATACACAAGAATTGTATTTTATTAATTAAAAAAAGTCTTAAAAAGATCAGCTAAAAAAGTCAATAACAAAAATCAGTCACTTTTTCCATAGTGATGTTGCCTTTAGCACAAACCCCATTAATTTTATGGAAAGCCTTGCCCTCAATTTGTTTTTTTGCCTTGTTTATTTAAGAGGCAAAAAAATTTTGAATAATTTAAATGTTGCATTAAAAAATTACTGGTTGGTAACTTCTTTATTCTCTGCTAATTAAAAAATTGCTACAGTCTTTTATCTCTGGGACTTTCTGTATGTGTTTTGTGATATTTTAAAAAACGTAGGTGATCGGCCTCCTTTACCTGACACTAGCCGTCAACTTCTGGTATAAGGGCGGTTACCTCACAATGTTTTCCTTTACCGTGCTTTGTGTTTGATGAAGCCGAAGATTGAATCTAAGGTATGAGAGCGGATACCAAAACTGCCCCAAAAAGATCAGGCCAACATTCCTCTGCGCTTTCTTCCTTAAGTTATATAAGGATTATGGTTATCAAGCTTTGTGATGTAATAAATATGCGATAGTTTTATTCTACGCAAGCGAATCCACGGTATAAAAGATGTCAATTTAAGAGAATTAAATACCGTTTAGCGGGATAGATTGGATCATGTCGGTATGTTATACCGTTGATACACCGAGCGTAATATTCGATGTGAATCACAAAATATGTAAGCGTAAAACCCAAACTTTATGGACATAAACTTTGAGGAAGTATATTATATATAATAATGGAGAGAAAAATTCGAATAATTAAGTTTAGTGATTTTTTTTTATTAATAACATTATAATATTTACTAACATGAGAAGGTAAACTTTATTTCTCATTGTATATTACAATAGTTAAGAACAGTACAATAGCACGCAAGATATAGAAGACTTCTTGGATAATGACATTTTTAACGGCTACACCACACAAAAAAGAAAACAATATAAATGACCAAGAAACAATAATGTATAATAAATCGTAAAAAATATTATATATTATATATAGTAGTATATTAAAAGGCCGACAGCGCGCTTGCGAGCCTTCTGGCAGTGCGAGTGTCCATGGGCGGCGGTGTCACTTAGCATCAGGTGCCTGCCTGTCTGCCTCCTGTTACATAAAAAAAGCATATATAACTTTTTAGCTATGGCCTAAGGGCCAGTCTGAACCACCCGTTAGCTTAAAGGAATTGTTCACATATGTGATAAAATATTTATAAATTAATATGTAAGTTATACGCAGGTTTGCGAAATGTTTTATTGTACCCTGTGTACCAGGGCCTATCGCCACCCTCAGGGTTTTCTTGCTATTTCCCGGCAGTCTTCATATAGACAGCTTGGAGAGGTTATCATTTGACACCAAATAAAGGTAAGATTTTTTTAAATTATTAATTAAGAAATCTGTGTAATATTTTCTTTCAAAATCAGTAAGTTCGCGAATTGGTGCGTCATACGTAGTAGTACGTTTATATCATACTACAATACCTCTATATATAGTATTGGTGGTTACGATTATATTAGTTGGTATCGTAACATATAGACGAATGGGAATTAAACTTGAAACAAAAGGACATCCTGGAAAAGAACAAGTTCCTGAAGACCCCAGTCAAGTTAAAGTGAATCCCGGACATATTTCATCAGCTACTCTCTCAAACAAAGTTCTCGAATAGTCGCTGATTTTAGGAGGGAGGTGTTACGTAGCCCTTTACCATGGAATCTGCATTTCGCAATATTATAAAGTATCGCACGTCCCTGAAGTTACACGGTGTCAGCGGAACCTATATGTCACAATTTATATGAATTACACGAGTCTCTTTATTTTATATGATTGTTCGCATTCAATTTCCATACATCGGGTTGATTAGCCGTAATTTAAATTGAAATTTTTATTTTTAAATAAATTAGTTTTAAACATTTGTTTTTTTTTTAAACCTTCGGCTGTGGCCTTCTTAATTGGCGGAGTCGGTAGGATTTGTTCGTAAAGTCAGTGAATCGATCACGGACCATGCAAATTCGAAAACCTACGAGAGCCGATTTAGCAAAGAAACCAAATGTGGTGAGTACCTAGTTTTTATTTAGACTTGCCAAATAATGATTTAAGTTTTCTTTTATAATCGTATACCAAGATTTTCCATCCTAGAGAATCACGGATCCCTAGGTTAGGTTATTAGTAGGTATTATACGTAAAAATTTAGAATTTGATATAGGTAGAGATTTAAGAGGAAATATGTCGGAGCTTTTAGTTGACAACATATTTAAGTTTAGTTCCTGAGTTTGATGGTAACCCGAATGTTCTCACTAGATTCATTAATTTATGTGATCAATTAGTGGCAAAATTTATTAGGCGGAACCGGGTTATGAATTAAGTAATTTAGCACTTATTAATTGCATTCTCAATAAGGTTACTAGGCCCGCCGCGCGGATTCTAAACTCAAATGGAATTTTCGAAAATTGGATCAGCATACGTAATTATTTAATTAATAATTTTGCAGACCACCGTGATGAGACCTCTCTATATAATGATTTATCTCTTATAAGTCAGGGTTCAGGGACACCTCATCTACCTCACCTCACTCATCGTCTACAACCGATGAGTGGTGTAAGTCACTTTGTTACTAAGACCTCTCAACCTAAACCCTTTTTCACCGGGCATGATTGGTCTAGACATGGGAACCCACCATCCTCTAATTATTTTAAATTTAAAGATGTTAATTTTAACGTAGTATATAACCAAAACGACTATGACTTATATGAACATGACTATTACTATGACCCATATTATCAGGAATATTATTATTCAGAGCCTGTTTATGACATGACTTATGAACAGTATCAAGACACTAATGACTATTCATCTCCTACTGTTGAAGAACCACAACAAAGTTCAACTTCAGATCAGGATTTTCAAAAACCGGTCAAGTTAGAAAAGCCAAAATAGAAATTAATTTGTATATTCAACGACAATTACCGTATATTCAAATTTACAATCCACCACTTAAGTTATTATTTGATACCGGTGCTAATCAATCTTTTATTAGCCCCAAAGCAGTAATTAATTATTTTTCAGACATACCTTTGACATTTGATCCATTCGAGGTGACTAATGTCCATGCAACCACTAGGAATAACTATTCTATTACCTTACCTTGTTTTTCGGAATTAAATATTAATGAAGATATTAATATATTATATAAATTTCATGATTCTTTCGATGGTTTGATTGGACTCGATTTACTCACTAAATTGGAGTCTAAAATTGATCTTAAGGATAAGATATTAGTAACTAAATTTGGTTCGAATCCGATTCTTATGTATAACTCTAGAAATTGTTATTTATATGAAGATATAATACCTGCTAATAGTACTAAATTAATAAGAGTTCCTATCGATTCGCTAGATGGTGATTTAGTTCAAGAACAAGTTATCTGTAATTATATCATTCATGAATGTATTACATCCATCAAAAATAATAATCGTGGTTATGTAGAAGTAGAAAATCCAACGGATAATGATATAATACTTTCTTTTGATCACACCGCACATGCTGAACAACAACATTGAGCAATGACTCTAATTTGCAACATTAGAGTCTGAAATCAATACCCGAATAAGTTTAAATGAAGGATGGATTACCCAAAGATCCAAACTTAAAGAAAATAATATATTTAATCAGGAATCAATTGACAAATACGTAAAATTAATTTTAGATATAGATAATCAGTTGGAAGCCGATTTAATGGAGTATGCTCATTTAGCTCAGCATCTCTTCATCCGATCAGATAATATAGAGAATTTATCTGAGGAATTGTTAAGTTTAGGAAATACATTATCATTAATACGTGCATCGAGCACTCCCTATTCGATAATAGATTTAGATGAGAATAATCATATACTGGATAAGTTAAGGATTTTATATTCAGCAAATGAAATCCTTGATATTGATTTAAGGAATTTTTATGAAATAATTAAGTTAGGATATTTTTACTTAGAGAGGCAAGTTTTAATAGTAATAAAAGTCCCAATTATTGTATCCTATACCTATGACCTTTATAAATTAGCTGTTGTCTCGAAAAACCATAAAGTCCTTATTCCCAACTCTGTATTTTTGGCAATTTCTGGAAAAGACTCTAGCTACATAGAGACAGAATGTCCGAAGTTGAATTCGTGGTTTCTTTGCACCTCAAACCCAGATTATAGGAAAGATAAGCATGATTGTGTCCAGCAGTTGATCACCCATCAGAAACTCAATCAGTCCCGCCCCTTAACTTCAGTTGTCGTGCAAAATGAAGCTTTAGAACAACTCAATGACAAGCATTATACAATGAGTTTTCCAACCTTAACGAAAGTTAAATTATTTTGTGGACAAGAACAATATAGGACACTACAAGGCAGTTATGTAGCAACCATTCCACTTAACTGTTACCTCAAGGCACCAGGATTTACCATTACTAATGTGAATAATCGTATAAAAGGTCATATTGTGAAGATATTGGAAATACCACAACATATTGAATCCAAGCATATTGAACAGCCAACATTAAATCTGGCATCTGCAGACCTGAACACTTTCCATAGTCTTAATACGAATATGAGAAGAACGAAGATACGAAGCGGTGTTACGTAGCCCTATACCAAGGAATCTGCATTTCGAAATATTATAAAGTATCACACGTCCCTGAAGTTACACGGTGTTTGCGGAACCTATACGTCACAATTTATATGAACGAGTCTCTTTATTTTATATAATTGCTCGCATTCAATTTACATCGGGTTGATTAGCCTCAATTTTAATTGAAATTTTTATTTTTAAATAAATTAGTTTTAAACATTTGTTTTTTTTTTAAACCTTCGGCTGTGGCCTTCGTAATTTGCAATTAACTAGATTGCGATTGTTAGTAAACTAAACGTTTTTGAACCAACATTTCGTATGTCGTCCCCAAAATATACTATATTCTGTCTATGTATATGAATTTCTACTGAAGAGTTTGAATAATTAATTTTTCGGCTAACTAAACTAAAATTTCTTATTTATTCTTTTAATATAATTAAGAAAGGAAAATAAAATATTCAAAATTACCATCCTTGGAACACTTTATTAATTTTAAACAGCATCTCTACATCTTGTACAACAATAGTTTAATTATAAAATGTAGAAATTATTACATCGACTAGCTGCCTAATATACAGAGAATCCTAATGAGGACTAGTGCATTTTATTTTAACCTAAATATCATACATATTTATTACGTAAAATAAAGTATTATCTTCAATTCTTTTATAGTGGAAAATACTATATTAAATTTTATACAAAGCATATTTTGTTCGCCCTGCTTCCAGAATTATATTATCTGACTGTCTGTATTGTTACGAATATTTTAGATGGTATTCCACCGCCCTTCGTCCATTCCCCATCCAACTATCTGGCACCGATTCACTGCGAGAGGAACCAAGCTTCGAGTCCAAGATATGACGGAAGAGCAGGTGGAACCAGCTGTCCAGTTGCTTGTGAAATATTTTATGCAGGATGAACCGCCCTGCAAATATATTGGTAATTTACATTAATACATATTTAAAAATAATTTCGTGAAATATAGGTAAGCGACAGATATATACAAAAATACAAATGAAAATAGTGTTTTATAATATTTATTTCTGACATATAAATTTTAAATATTATTTATAAAATCTGTTTTTCATCTGTGTCTGAAATTATTTTTCGTGCTAAGTTATGTCACTACCCATGGACACATACATTGCCAGATTACTCTCAGATGCGTTGCAGGCCTTAACAACGCAAGTACGCAATAGTATTTAGGTATGCTGTTTATGAAAAAAAGATATTTAAATTTAAAGTAAAATACATACATACATCAATTTTGTAGGTATACAAAAATATCCATCCACGCAGGCGCACCTGGAAAAACTTTGGCGTGATACCATTAAAGATAAGCTGTCCATCGTATGTGTAGAAGACAAGCCAGGTAGCCCTGTTATAGGTGTCAATGTCTTGACGGTCGTCTCTAAGGATGATAAAGAGGAACCCTTTCAGGTAAAGTACAGCGGCATTACATTAATGGAAATATTATTACTGTGTGCGCAATTAACACTGGCTACAGTGTTACCGCCATGAAACCCCAACGACCTGTAACAGAACGATCTACTTGTCTAAAAAAGATATCAAGATATCTTTCTTAAAAATAAAATGTTCACTAACGTTGCAAATTTTATTTATTTATAAATTTACTAACTATATTAAGAAACATGTTGTTAACCTACGCTGAAATGTAAAGTATTCTGCTTATACAACAGTCAAGTACATTATATAAAATAACAAAGCCTGTTTATTTTAAATTTTTACAAACATTAAAAATAGTTAATATTTTTTTTTCTTGTTATCCTAATAACTTCCTTGGCGTACCAATTATTGGAATCCCTTCACAGGTAAAAGCTTACCAGCTTTCCAAATATCTGTATCCATGTCTTTCTTTCTCCATTCGCTTTCTGCTAACGCTTCTATATCTATCCACTTTTTTCTAGAACACCCTCTTCTTCATTTAATGAATCTTTTATTAACATTATATTATTACACATAAAAATATTATCACAGACAGATGACAAAATATGGGCGAAACTATTTGGCGCAGTTGACTGTGTTTCACGCGGTGTGGATATCTTTACCCATTACGGCGTTGAGGAATATCTTACTGCTTTTGGCCTGGTGGTGGATCCAAAATGGCGGGGCTGTGGGATTGGAAAGGAGATTTTATTGGCACGGTACGTAAAAGTCAATTACTCTTTTCTTCCCCACTTCTTGGCCTGCACAGTTTGTGCGTTAGCCACAAAAACGTCTTTATAGTTTAGACATTTTCTAAATGTCCCAATTACTCTTTCTCATTAATTATTAGACTACTCGATAAAGTTTGTAACCTCTATGTCAAAACAGCTGCCCCCTGTTCTATAAAAAAATAATAAAAAAAACATAAAGCTGTGAAAACCAAATATTTTTTTTTATTTCTAAATATATTCATATCCATATATTCCCCAGCAAGGAACAGTTTATATTGAAAACTTCAATTACCTTTTTCACTATTTCTCTTTACCTATTATTTATGTTTCCCACCGTTTAAACTGTAAATCCCAAGTACTAAATTAGCTAAATCAGTCCAGCCTTACTCCAGTTGTAGCGAGACAAAGGAACAATTCATTTTTATACATAAGATACTAAATGAGGCGATCAATTTAGTTACCATACATTTTTAATTATAATTTACAGATTTGTGTTATGCGGGTCACTATAATCTGTATTTTGTAAAACGTAAGAATTTAGTCGTGTACCACCAATACTACTGTTAGTTTAACCCGACCCAGCATCAAGCGAAGATGTCTAAGAAGGTCCCAAACTACTAGTAATAATGGGCTGTCTTGCCTGAGCTTTTAAAACAGTTCTCGGCTTATCGAGTCCGACATTACCTTCCATGTCCTAATCTGACTGTTATTCTTTGTGAACAACATAAAGATGTACCATTAGACCAATGCCGAACACGATGCAAAAAACATCTCTTTCCGATTGATGGATCGGACAATTCCGTAGACATATCTCATACTCTGCAGCACCTCGACTAGCCCAATATTAACGAGTAAATATTGCATATGGAGATCATAAATTTAATTTAATCGAAGCTTTTTAAATCTAAGGGCCTGTTTCACAATGTACGAATAAGTTCCAAATAAGCTATTTGTTACTTATTGGTAGGATAAATAGTATTTTTGCGTTTCACGACTCGATAGCGCTATACGTCATGAAATTCGAAGTATCTTATTTGGAACTTTAATCTTTCGAATAATTTATGTGTTGCATAGCTATTTGGCACTTTATCCATACATTGTGAAACAGGCCCTAAATATATTAAAACCGAAAAAAATATATTTGACGAAACCTTATAAAGAAGGAAGGCAAACTTTACATTGCAGAAAGCTCTGTTATACCGCCCATGGGCATTCGTTGCCAACTCGCAAGTATGTTGTTGTCGAATGTACATAAAGGATGTTACCATACAATATTAAGAGTTACTAACAATTCAAACTTCATTGGAATGGTTTCGTATCAAAGTAAAAAGAAAATCGTATTAGCAATTATTTTATTACAAATAATTTTCGAACTTCCACGACAATTATATTAATTTCATAATTTCCTGTATTAATTACTAGCTGCTGCCGCGAACTTCGTTTCTCCTTAATGCCTAGGCTACATTTTTAGTACATGCCAACATGGAACATTTTGCTTTGCTACCCCCTTTTTTAATTTTTTGGTTGATTTTTTACACCTTGTGTCCGAAAAACCCTAATATCTTACGGAACCCTATTTTTGTTCAAAATTAAATATAGCCTATATTACTCGTGGATAATGTAGCTTTCGAATGGTGAAAGAATTTTAAAATCGGTCCAGTAGTTTATGAGCCTATTCATTACAAACAAACAAAGTTTTCCTCTTTATAATATTAGTGTAGACAAAACATTACCTTAGAATCGAACTAAATATCTCACTTTTCTTTTTTACAAAAATCAATAATACGGTAATAATAGACGAAAATGACAAATACTTGGAATATATTCAGGATTTCCAAGTATTCTTATATTAAACGCCGAGGTGAGGAATGCCTATAATATTTAGACCCGCCTCTTAACATTTCACCTCCTTTAGATTGAATATGTATAATTGTATTTACATCATAAGACACATTATAAGCAAATTAAACTTTAAAGAAATAACAAGTACAATAATAAATTTAATTTAAAAACAAGTATTATAAAATATTTAATTTATTTATTTATTTATTTATTTATTCCGAATAATTTATGTGTTGCATAGCTATTTGGTACTTTATCCATACTTTGTGAAACAGAGAGAAACCCTAAGTCTAGCTGAAATGAGCGTTAGCAAACCCTCTAGCGAGGTGACAATTTATTTGTTTATGCTTAACGATCTGTTCTTGGCAACCCTTGTATAGAAATAAAATAACTTCCGGCTAATAAAAAAAAATAACTTTAGAGAAGTCCAAGTGCGTAAATTTATAAAAAAAAAACAATAAACCACATACAAATAAGTTTTTATGTGGTCTTCGACGTAAGTGACATTTCTCAGCTGTCATCATCACAAAGTCGAGTAGGTAACATTTATTATTTAAATTTACTATTGGTAATTAATATTATAAAATGCAATTAAAACGTAAAAAGCGTCGATGTATCTGTGAAAAGGAAAAAATATTGAAACAAATTACTGGTGACGCGCCATATTTAGAATGCACCGAAATTAATAAAATTCGCTTGGGACTTTTTACTGAAAGAAACTCAGATGGTACCGCTCATTTAGTTCTTAGAGGAAATGATATTTATAGCAGGTACCAGAGGCGGCTTGGCGATGTCGACATTCAGGCGCTTATACTATACATACGAGAGTCTCCCAAGCGAGTAACACGTCTAGATTTATCATACAATCAAATTACCGACAGAGGTTTCTTTAAACTATTAAAAAAGTTACTCATCAAGGGCAGATCCAGCATAATTAATTTAAATATAATGAATAATAATTTAACAGAAAAGTCGATTTTGAATTTGTCAAAATACGCTGATTATTTAAAACTAAAATATCTAAGATTGAATGGAAACGACTTTGGGGAAAATGGCGGCCAATATTTTGCCGATTTCTTAGTGAAAAATAAAACCGTTGAATTTTGTGATATTGGTCAAACATCGCTAACTTTAACCGCTATAG
The DNA here is from genome assembly GCF_905147795.1 of Pieris rapae. Taxonomy (NCBI): domain Eukaryota; kingdom Metazoa; phylum Arthropoda; class Insecta; order Lepidoptera; family Pieridae; genus Pieris; species Pieris rapae. The sequence goes on along the minus strand of NC_059523.1, from coordinate 1,292,351 downwards.
CACATATTGTTACAGCATTGAGAATAGATCACGGTGCGAACAATACAATTAAAGTTCTCGATTTAAACAGACTTGTACCGCTCTCCAATCGATATTCGTATGAAACGAAATGGTTAGCATATCACATTGAATATCTTTTGGAAAGAAACTCTAATATTATCGAATTACATTTACAAAAGAATGAATTCATATCCCACGATATGGAATACTTTGTGAGAGGTCTGCGCAAGAACAAAACGCTGCTGTATTTAGATTTGGGATACAATAAATTTGGTGATTATGGAGCCGGTTTATTAGCAAATTATCTTAAAGAAAACCCACAGTTAATATTAATCAATTTGGCGGGAAATGGCATTAAAGATACAGGAGCTCGAGCCCTGAGCTTTGGGTTGCCGTATTCAAAAATTCGCGCTTTAGACATGAGTAACAACAAGCTGACTGATGTTGGCCTTTTGGACCTGTTGAATACTTTAAAAAAGGCTTTTTACTTGAGATTTTTCAATATTTTTGGTAATGAAATTGGACACGAAACATGCGTTGTTATACAAAGAATGCTTCTAAGTGGCGCATTATTTCAACATACAATTGACGTTAGGTTATATGAAGTTGACGAAGTTTTGCATGCCGCTTACTATCCAAATCCTGCTGATCGTAATAAGCATAATTATTACTGTGAATTAGAGTTCGGATTTGCACAACCTATATATCATATAAGACGCAATGTCTTGCCAGAGAAAAAAATTGTAAAAGTGGATTGTAAGCAACGACATAAATTAGATAAGACTGATAGAAATCGTTTTTGAATCCAATTATTTAGGTTTTTATCAACTTTTGTAATTTGTATTTGATTTCAATTATATATTTTATTAATTTTCATTTAATTGCTTTAGGTAAGTGTAGGTAATCAGAGGTAATTAATGCGAGTATGAACAACAAAAACGTCAAAATACTTACAGAGTAAAACATTTTAAATTAATAAAATTTAAATGTGGATCCAGTTGGAAAACTATAATTACTTACTGCAGAATTGTATTGCTATTTACTAATGTTCTTCCGAACATTTTTTATATTCAGTTTTTATAAGGGTACTTTCGTCTCTTTCTCATATTGTCAGATGTAACCACCCATTATGAACATCAATATGGATATAATATAAGTTTTGTTCATTCGTCTTTTAATTTGCAATAATTGAGTTTGTATTTTTATACATAAAATTGATTATAAGATTCTCTGCTTTCGACAATATTCATATTTCATTTGAATTGACATAGAATGTTTACTTTAAACTCTCATAATATATTATCTTTTTACACAGTAAGCCCATTTGCACAGCCCTAGGCATAAAAGTGACAGCAACTGTATTCACCGCGGCCGCGTCGCAAGCTGTGGCCCAAAAGGCTGGATTCCAAGACATTTTTACAATCACCTATGAAGATTTGGCGGGAAAGGGGTTTAACTTTCCAGGCATTGAAGAAGATACTAAACATTCTAAGTTAATGGCACTTGTAATTCTATAAAAATATTTCGTGATGGAGATAAAATAATATTGTTAACCGTAAAAAAACAGCGTCTTAAAACATATAGTTGAATATTTTTCATAGCCATGTTATATAATTTTAATATATCATAATTTTTATTTAACTTGTCATTGTTCATTTCATCTAGTCAAAACTAGTCAAATGCATAGCATTCAGGTGCTCCTAAACAGCCCATTTTATCGCGAAAATGTATAGCTGCAAGGGGGGTTTTTTTGTAGCATATACGGCTAGAATATGCAATACTTGGCAATATTTTTAGTACGACTGGGACATAATAATGATGTAGTCACATATAAAAATTGTAGCCCGTGTAGGGGCCCCTTTATATAAATACAAGTCATTCCTATTACTAATCTTGTATCTAATGTTTTTATTAAATGCATATTTACATTTAGAGTTTTGTTTTATTGAGTATGTCTATGTATATGTGAAATATTGGGTTTAATTGTACTTTTTTCTTTCGCATAACATTACAACATGGCAACCGTAATTATATTTTTTAAAGATTATAAAAAAGCGTGTTACTCTAATGTTTTACAATTATGTCACTGTCACTTTACGAGTAACACGTTTTTTTAAAATCTTTAAAAAATATAATTACGGTTGCCATGTTGTAATGTAATGCGAAAGAAAAAAAGTACCATTTTTTTGACAAGATTTTAGAAGCCATCTACATTTTATTTATTAATAACAATTTTTTTTATTATTATTAAGTTAATTATGTATTGGCGTTGAAACTAAAAAATAAACAATCATAATTTCAAGAACCTGCCACAACTCGTTTCTAGGCAAGGTTAACAGTGGCCTAGTTCCTAGGACGTACCATGCTTGTAATTACATAAATAACCGTCAAGATTTTTACGTGTTAATTATTATTTTACTCCATAATGTTATTTAAACCTATGATCTATTTTATATAGATTACTCTCAATTACCCATATTTAAAAATTATGGCATAATACGCTAGAATGGAGGATTCAATAAATAACCGGTAATAATCTTAGTACTAAATTTTTTACATAATATTATGAAAAACAAAAACTACAACTACCAGTCAATTTTCCACCAGGAATGCCTTACTTTGATTATTTAATATAACCGAAGGGTGTATTAAATTATAAAATATCGAATTTAAGAAATCGAAATAAAATTAAGTGGAAGTACACCAATTGAAACCATTTTTTATGTTTTTTATTGAAACCGGCTTTCTTAAAAAAGAAACAATACATTTGGGAAGAATCTCTAATAATGCATAGAGAAATCTGGCAAGACTGTTATCCCTAAGCACAGACAGTGCCAATGGACCTTGTATCCGGCTAATAAAAAAATTAAAAAAAAAACAATTAAGCACAGACAACTGGAATTGACAACGTTCAAGACTTCAAGTTACACACTTGTTGTACATGATCTGTTAAAATCTATTCTGGCATTAATATGGCTACTGTTTAATATTTTGTTTGTATAATTAATACCCATAAATCTGTCATTTGACAGCAGCGACAGCATCAATGGACGCTTCATAATTTTTATATATCAATACAATGTTATTTAAAGTCAGTGAAATTCACTCCATTATTTTATTTTGAGTCGTAAATGCGGAAACCTTGCAGTATTGCTAATGTAACCCATCGAATCAGTGTTCAGGAGGAAAAAATCAACAGCAATTCATCACCTATCAAAAACATGAAGAAATTCATACAATCTAAAATAAACCATACGGAAAACACTCCGAATCAGCCTGCAAATGTACAGCCACCATTACCATTAGTGCCTCCACCGCCAGACATACCGTGGACTCCAGTAAAAGTAAAAGAGGAAGTCGAAGATACTGAATATAAGCAGGAGGTTAAATATGAGGCAAAAGAAGAAAAAACTGAGCAAGAAGATGGAAATTCTCGTGAAGTATGTCGAGACTTTATACGTGGCACTTGCAAGCGTATTGGTCCATGTCGGTACGCTCATAAGTATGACCTATCTCAGCTTGTAGGGGTGTTTACGTTCTGTCGAGAATTTCAGACTAAACGCTGTACATACCCTAATTGCAAATATGTGCATGCTGATGTTTTTGAGGAGCAAAATTTTTATCGTACAGGATATTTGCCTCCTCGTGCCTTTGCTCATCAGAAAAAGGCTCCTGAAGTTACAAATACTACCACATCTACCTCGGTCACCATGACGCCAATGATTCAAACTCTCGCACCACCACCCCCACCACCAGAACCAGAAGAACAGCAGTCTCATCTGCCACCAGAGTTTGGATTTTCAAAACCTCCACCCACATTGCCTGATAATTTGTTAAAGGAGTATGCAAGTTTGCATTCTACGGACCCTATCTTAGATATGGTTCAATCCAACCCTCTAAAACGGTCGTGGAATTCTTTGGATAGATGTGGGTTATTAGAATCAGAACTAAATCTAAATAACCCTAAGAAATGTAAAAACTGTGACATACTGGAGTTTTGTCTCCAACACAGCAGGAGTAAATTACAGAAAATCATAGTTAGTTCTGAGGCTTTGAAGGTTAAGAGTGACAAATTAGATCGTAAGATTGCCAAATTAGATGCTATTCTTATGAAAGTCTTACGACCAAATCAGTCACCATTTTTGTCAAGTGCTCGTGACTTGCAATATAGTAGAGATATATTGTCGTGGGAAAAAATTTCTGCATTGTGGAATTTATAGATAAAAAAACTTACAGCAGCCATGTTGGTTATTCCTTAAAGATTATATGTGCAACTTGCTGAGGTTAGGATCCATTATTTAATCTAAGCATAGATACAAGTAGTGTTACAGGAGTGCTTTTCAACACTAAGCTTTTAAAATAATTACATAATCTCTGTATGTGAACTAGGTAGGCATAATGTTAACATAAGAATAATTGTTAAATGTTAATATTTAGAATAGTACAGTGTTTGATTTATCAAACATGACTGTCTACTCATAACTTATAAATGGTAGTAAAACATACTATTGTACTATATGTTTATTATATTAGCAACCATAACTAAACTAATATAGATTATATGCTTATTTTTATGGGGTCTACCTCATACTGTTCATATAAGTGTTCCTACAAATACAATTATTATTGTTTTAGTCTTTAATAACAAAAATGTATTTTTATTACATATTTGAATAGGCCATATAAATTATAAAGCTACATTTGATTTGCCAGTTGTGGTTATACTAGTGTGGGTTTTAATAGGCTTTGGGTGTTGCATATGAATAGGTTATTTCTAAGATAAGCTAATTTCTTACATTAAAACATTTTAAGTTGTCTAATTATTATTTTGCAAGCCTTTTGCATTGTTATTTATATTTTTCTTTGTTTACTAAGAGGCATAGGTCTGCATTTAAAAAATGTAGAACTATACCATTAATAAATGAATTATGAAATAACATTAGTAAACAATGCCTAATAGCATATATAGAATTATTCTTGGATACTTATACTAAAACATGAGAGAACTTTTAAAAGGATGGAAATTAAAATAGGTTTAAGAAAAATAAACCGTTTTTTTAAATATATATTTTTATTAAATTAAAAAATTGTTACATACATTAGTTCTGGTTTCTTGATAATTTTTCTTTAGGCCAATTTTTGTCTACATTATACTGATTTTCACCTGAGATTTACAGTATTGAATGTTTTTCTAATTAGCTATCCCATAAATACATTACATACAGTTATATTATATGTTACATTTAGTTTAGCTGTTATATGTATGAAATAATATTATTTTTTAATTATTCTGATGTGATGGGTTACATCTACATTGGACATCTTTATAACATGATCTATAAAAATGTACCCTCTACTTAATAACTAATTTTTTTCACATCCCTCAGTAATGTTAAATATTCAGTATTTTTTCTGTTCTGTTATTTCTTTTCTTTAATTTGTCCATAATTGCATACAATATTAAAATTGCTTATTTAAACGTGAATACCCTTTTGACAATGAGGTAACTTTTTTTAGACATCTAGAGGAAACTTTTTTTTACTTCTTCTAATCCTCTTGGTAATTTTGAAATAGTTGCTAGGCGTTGATAGCATATAAGCTTTACAGATTTGTGCTGATTTTTGCTAATTTGATATAAGGATAAAACACAAAAATAAGGAATGGTGAACTCGTTCAATTGAGTAGTAATTTTTGTAGATTGTGTGATATCATAATTTTTTGAATTAAACTTCTATCACTGTAAATCTTTATTATTTATCACACTAAAAGATTACCTCTTTATTGCTTATAAATAAAGCTGCTGTGAATGTGATGCTTGAAGCTTCACTTTCATTATCTGAATTATAATTTGCCTTTTGCTTGTGCTAAAATATATAAGTAGATTACTAAAAAATATAAGTATCATATTATTAATTAGGAATTGATAAAACATCGGAACAGTTCGAATCGTTGACGACCAATCTCTCCGAGCGGCTTGATCCTTGATCGCAAGAATGAGAATACCGGAGAAGACGTGTTAGAACCGGAGCCAGCACTGGAGAACACATGCGCAGCACACTTGGAGGAATACCATCTGCCCGTTCGACTTATGAATATCCTCATTGTAGGGATTTTTTTAAGTTTGCTGGCGCTTATCGACGATCATGTGGGTACGAAGCATAAAACGAATGCATTCCGACCTAACATGTTGACCTGTAGTGACATACGCGGTGACAGCCCGCAAAGCAAGTCTAATATAGGCGCGTAGTATTCGCAGAGCTCTGAATTTGGCAATGATTGCACTTTATAGCCATCCGAATATCAGGAGGTCAGCGGTAGATTCAACAGTGAGGGCTTATGACCGCCGTAATCTGGAATTCTCGTGCATCATTTGTTTCAGGCCAGGACGTTACTTGCTTTGGCCTGGCCTGAAATCGGCGAAACGATGTCGACCCAATCTCCCCCGGGCCCCGCATAGACGGTTGACGAAGCCTCATTATCCGAATCAGACGGGCTTCAAAGCGTCGGCCATAAGACGATCGCCCAACGGTGGTCCTGCTGCTTTAAGAATTACCTAAAAGAACCTTTACTATATTTTAATACTACTGCCTACAAGGCCACGACGCTGTGTTCTCTCTAAAAGACCTCCTGCCTTCGCTTCGATGGTATTGGAGGTCGCACTTTTCCTCTCTCCAAGGAACGCCTTCTAAGGGTAGTCATCAGAGCGAACATAAACATAAGCAATCTATCAACCAAAAAAAATAAAATTAATATTAACTAAAACTAAAAATTATGTTTTATTTAAAACGCTGGACCGACGTTAGAAAGAAACAAAGAGAAACAACGATTTGCACTTTTTCAATCTGAAAATGAAACTATACATTTATAATCATTATTGTTCTTAGGTAGACAAGAAACTTTCATTGTGTGGGCTATATGGGCTGTTAATTCTTGGGTATTCCTTATTCTAATTGCTATTTCAAGTCAGTCTCGACTTGAGCGCTGAAATATCCCATAATTTATACACAAAAAATAGTCTGACAGGTGTGGAAATTAGATTTAATTTTCATATACGCTCTATAATACGGGCGTTATGTGGTAAAAAATAATATTCGCGAATATTAGAAGAAAACTCAACTAATTTAAAAGTCAATAAGTGATACCATGATGATCTTATGTTCCAAAACAAACGTATTTTATTTCATTAATAAGGAGAGTCTTTCGTTTCTGGAACATTACCAAATGGAACCATGCATCTGGAATCCGATGTAAAAAACGATCATATATGGTTTGATGATGTTTAAAAGTACGTTAAATCAAATATAATAGCCGTCACAAGTTCGGTGTCCGCCATGCTTGGATGTATTGGAGTGACGCATTCACAAGCGTGAAGCGTGTAAACGCCATCCAAACGCCAAACGAGATTTGTGGAGACTTGGCACAGTTTGCAGTTTGCCAAGGCTTGGCAAGCGTGTAAACCCACCATAAAGTCTAAACGCATTGATTGACAATAGTCAATCGTCTTTAACAGACTGAAATGTAAATGTCAATTATGAAATTTTTTGTTATTGGTTGATGTCTGTTGCAACATTTGTCTGATTTGTGTTTTAAATTTTATGAATGTAAATTAATTTTAGATTCGTAAGCTAAAAATTTAATATTCTTCATGATTTGTATACCTTTAGAAATATAAAGTGCACATACATTTTTATAATTCCTTTCTAAGTATTTACTTTTACAATAAATTTTTATTAAATGAGACATTCAATTAACAATGAATTATTGGTGGTTGAAAGCCTGTGTAATTTTAAATGGATTTTGCCTTTGTTTTGGTCTTAACAGAGATGAAATTATATTTCACTATAACAATACGTAAGTTTTAAATTAATTACGATGTAAACAGTTGAGTTGTACTATATTTCTGATTTCGTCCTTAGTTTTCATCACTATCGATGTAACGAAGTGATTTAATAACTACATAGTTCATTTGTAAATTTAGTAACAAAAGTAAATGGGCAACCAAATTTATCTTATTCTACGAAATTAAATTTTAATATAGACGTTTTTAGTTAGGGAATGTCACTAAAAAATATCTAGGTAATTTTTTATTTGCAGTCATAAAATTTTACATTAACATTTCAGATATAAGTATAATGAGCCATATACAGTGGCAGTCAGTAAAAACACTGAATACATAATGGAATTTGGTGGTGTAAGTAATTTATTATACTTGAGGACCTTGTCCTCAAATATGTTTTAATGCTTATCTAAGAAATGTACTATTTATATTTTATAAAGGATTTTTCTTATCAGACATTCAACCATTACCCTCATTATAAAGTACATTACTCTCTGGTTATATTGAGGCAAAAATATAATATATTCTTCATTGTTCCCAAAATTATGTTTTAGGACTTTGAAGCTTATGATACACCAGCACGGGTGACAGTTGCAAGTGATTTTGCCAATCAAACATATCCATTGTTCATAACAGCAAGGCAACAGAAAGGTATACCCATGTAATTAATGTTTGTGTAGCATTATATTTTCCCATTTATTTCTATGATTTTAAGATATTAAAATCAAGCAATTTTTTGTTTTTAAGTAAATTTCTCCGCTAACAGAAAACAATGTTTCTGAGTAAGCATATATATTATATATAATTCTTTTGTATATATATATTTAAAAATATTGGTTGGTAGCAGTCTACAGGGTGAAAGTTATTGCTTTATCTCTTCAACAAGACAGGTTGTCTTTTACTGAATGTGACTTCTGCCGCACTTAAAATCTCTAGAATATTATAGTATTAATTTGTATCTACACCTAACCCATCAAATGAGTTTTATTTGAACATCTAGTTTAATTATTGTTTGTTTTAGTGTTTACTTAATATTTCTAGTTTGACAGATTTAAGTATTGTAATTTCAATAACAGCTGAATTACTTTATAGGTGTGTTTTCATGGCAGTTACCAATGACAGTGCAAACCCTTAATGGATTGGAAAAGTTTACAAATATATCAAGGACACTCTGTCCTCACAATAATATATTTTCGGAGGATGAAGACACATGTCGTAAGTTGATATTTGTGACCCAAAGTTATAAACCAACTGAAATACCCAGTTTGTTCAAAACACAATTTTTACCATGAAGCCTATCAGGAAGTATAAATACCCTATGACTATGGCTTGACTATAATCTTTTAAGGAAACAATTAAAACACTGAGTTTATATTTAGAATTTATTTAAGATAAATTAAAACATACCATCTTAGAACTAAATCCAATGTTATTGTCATGTTGAGGCTTGGCTATACCATTATCATTCCCTCACATTATTTTCTCATATTTCTTTCTCTTTCACGCCTCAGTCAGTGACAAATGGATAAGGGTGTACTGCGGGCCTTTGATACGTAAATATTTAACTTAATATATAGGCTTGTTAAAGTTTAGTTTTGCTAAACTGTATAGACAAATGACGTTTTCACTAGGTCACATTAAAAATTGCAATTCTACAACTGTATTCACTTTATTGGACAATTGGCTGTGTTAAATTGACAATACGCATCGGGTCATATAAACATGGTTAATAAAATCAAACATTTTAGAATAATTTGCAATATTTTTAACATTTGTAAGTTTGTTTGTGATTCATGAAAGCAATATTGACTTGTGAGAATTAAATCATCTTCAGAAATAATTTATTTTCACAGCACTATAAATCCACCATTTAGCTAGTCATTTTGCTAAACTTCATCCTCAAATTAAATAAATTACATTCCCTAAACGCGAATTTTGTATTTTTTTCAGATATGACATCTCTAAATACCCCAATTGTCCATCTTACATCTTCATCTCCAGATCCTATCAGTGTTACCATCCTAGTTGAGACAGTTGAAGATTTCTACATAAAACTCAATACAACAACAAATTTAACCAGTACACCAAGCCAGCCTAAATATTACTTTTACCCATTTGATCAGCGCAAAAATAAAATTGTTGATATGGCAACACCAAGGGAGAGAAAGAAGTATCTCTGCTCGGGTGAAAAGGGTTTTTTGAACCGTAATATGGACATAGACTATGGATGGTTGTCGAAACCAAAAAGTGTTATTTTAATGATTGAATCTGATGATGATATTTGTGCTCTGGTTTCGATACAGAATTTCGCGGTAAGTTTATTTAAGATAGAGTTTATTTTTGAAAAGTGATAAATAAGTACCACATTGGTCGCTAAAGCATTGTAATTGCTACCCTGTGTTTATTATTAAATTAGTTTCTTCTATATTCTTCCTATCTTACATCCATACATCTTCAGTTTTTAATGTAATTCACTAATGCCAATGTAGTCAACAAACTAAATTTATATTCATGATTTTAGTGAGTCAATTTTACTGTAAGTTTGTATAATTATAAAAAAAAAAAATTTCAGTGCCCAGTGTTTGATAACGAAAGAGATATATTGTATGATGGATATTATCTCACAATGACTAGACGCGGTGGAATCACGCTTACTGTAAGTATTTTTGGTACAGTTCTAAAGTTGGATTAAGAAGGAGAATTTAGAATCTTCAATAATGAAGATTACGAAAATGAGATGTATAAGTTAGACAAACAAACTAAATTTATTTATTCTAGTTTTTTTAATGTGCGAATATAGATGTATTTATCTGCTAACCATATCTGAATATGTTAAAACAAATCTAATTTAATTTTAAATTTTAAACATTCACACCAAGATTTTCTGTAGCAATACTATTTAATAATTTGTAAGTAATCTCACAGCTACACTTTCATAATATAAAAGAAATATAAAAGAAATAAAAAGGCATATAAAGCCAAAACAGATTACATTGATAAAGAAGATATAAAATACAGAGAACATAAGAAGAACATAGAAGAAGTGTTTCGTAACGTGTAAATGAAAAGGAAGCATACACTCTCGCTCTGTCTCTTTCTAGCCCCCTTCTCAGGAGTGTTAAACGTTTAACGCAACCTTGTTGGAAGTCGCATTAGAAGTTTCTCTTCAAATAAAGATAACTGATACTATACAAACAAATTAATTTAAAGAAAAAAAAAAACATATGTGCAATTCACACATGGTAAAAGTGAAACCTTTAAAAGCAAAGTTTTTATAATTAATCAAATATAAATTAATCATTTTCCACTAACTAAATGTGTGTGTTCTATAAAAACAGTATATTTTAATGATACATTTTAATTTATAAGTTTAATATAAATCTTTAGTTTGGCAAAAACTAAAACAACGAAAGTTTGAAATTCGATCAAATAAAAAAGCGGCAGTAAAGAGAGGCTGTATAATGCCTCCTATCTCATTTTCTCCCACGTTAAATCTTATGAATTTATGTTTCTGTCTCTCTTTACCACTGCATCCGGTTTGAAATCACGACGATTCTAAAGAAGTTTATCTATCTCATTTTCTCCCACGTTAAATCATATGAATTAATGTTTCTGTCTCTTTTTACTGTCGCTTTTCCGTTGCATCCGGTTTGAAATCACAACGATTCTAAAGAAGTTTCACTTCAAAATAGATTATTTTTAGTAATGTGGAAATTGTCTGCATGTAATGATTTTTTCAGCAAGACATGTTCCCGATTGGCTTTTACATCGTTTTCATAGTGAAGACGTCGGATGAGGACTGTAGTGGTGAATCGGTATCTAATGCAACTTTACCAAAAATGGCTCAGTATTTTGGGTGGGACGACAAAGTGAGTGTACCGACAAATGATGGCAGAGTCAAAAGTTTTAGGTGAGCATTTGTGTGTTTTTAATTAGAAATTGCGGGTATGTATTATTATTAATTTTACAGAAAAATATAATGTACACAAATGGTTGATTAATGTAACCATGGCAGTCTTGTTTAGTTGTCTAGTAAAATAATTATTTTCATGATGCATAACTTTAGGCTATTTAATAACTGATTGGGTAGACATGGGGATTTTTTAGAAGTGGTTGCAAATAAGTCGACCTTCTTAGTCGTACGTCATGCTCGACAAATTTTATCTCATTTCGAAAAAAGTGCTCGACTAGAAGCCATTTCGTTTATCTGTTATGGGCGGTATTGTATTTTTACCGATAGAGACATGAAGACTTTAAGTTTGTAGGAAAATTGGGTATTTTAATATTAGCAGAGGCATGGTTTTAATAAATAAATATTATATTGCTGCTAATTTTACTGAACGTGACAACGTCTAGTAAATTGAACGCTGGCTGCAAACACGGAACAGCATGATTCATTGTTCCGTTACGCTCATTGTCCGGATACGCTCACTGTCCCGTTACGCTCATGGTAGGCTTGCGCCATAGCTATCTCTCTTCCACTTGAATACTTAAGTATGCAATCGTTTCATCAATGTTTCGTATGTTGTCACGTTAAACTATCGTACGTGTTCTTTTCAGTCTCCGTGTGATTGAGACAATATCATATAGAGAATATATGATAGCTGCCGGAACAGCGCTTGGGTTTTTCCTGTCTTTCTATATAGCTTTCATAATAGTGATACTATGTCAAAGACGAAGACGAGATCAGGGTAAGTAAGAATAATATGTATTTGGAAGAAAAAGATAGTTCACAAGGAGGTAGCTAATCTCTTCTATTTACTCAGAAACACTTCTGCCGCCAATTACGCCGCACGACAATTCGCAAGTGTCGTTTATAAGACCAACACTAGATGGCAGTAGCGGGAGTCGATACTGCGCAGGCGATATACCCACTAAGACAGGTTAGTCCGCTGCGTCCAAATATACCTTAGTTCTATAGAACAGGGGTAAAGGGGCAGAAGTCTCATCTGATAAATCATACCGCCGGCCATGGACACACAATGCCCACACAGCAACTGAGACCGACTGCAAATATATCTAATATATAAAATTCGCGTGTCGCGGTATTTGCAGTTACACTCCTCCGAAACGGCTTGACTGATTCTCATGAAATTTTGTGTGCATATTGGGTGTGTCTGTGAATCGGACATCTTTTTTCCACCCCTAAATTATTATTTTTAATTTTTTATGATAAAGCATTAAAAAATAGATACAACCCCTAATTTTCACCTCTACGATCAACCCCTATTTTTTATTGTATTATAAATGATATACATGGCAAAATGACGTTTGCCAGGTCAGCTAGTATTATATAAAGAAATTATTTTAGATGGCAGTTCATCATCAGACACCGATTCTGATTTATCGACTGTGGACGATGTGAATACTGAGAGTAATTTATATTTGCACGGGAATAAGCTGTGTGTCGCTAATCTTTCTAGGTATGTACAAGATATGACTATTGATTTATCTCATTTTTTGTGTTGGCTTAGGCGTGGTTTACAGCTTTGAATTATGAGCATCCATGGAGTTTTATTTATATGTGTTTATGTCGCAGAAAAGAAGTTAAATCAGAGAGTTAATTGAATCCCTAGACAGTTAATTAAAGATCGATGTTTATTCAAGTCGCTAGCATTTTGATTTAAATAAAGCAGCGCCAAAAACGTTTAACAGTCTGTCTGACCGAAAGCCAGCGTGTTGATTAATAATGTAAAACAAGATGGCGGTCACGACAACAGCTGATTATGTGACAATAAACATTTTAACTGCAGAATTGGTAATATTAAAATATTTTAGATATTTGTATTCCCTGTATTCATACGTTTAGATACTATCAATGTGACCTATTCTATATCCGATATCGAAATGTATTCGTTCTTACCCGCTCTACGCCCTTGACTTGCGAACTGGTAGTAAATGTAAATTTACAATAAATTTATTTTTTTTGACATTCATTCATTTAAAATCCCTCCTGCGTATGCGACAAGATACTCAAAATTGTTCAGTGTGCCTCGTACGAAGTCGAATTACCTGCGTATTTCGCCAATGTTAAGGGTTTTATCGAACTATGACAACCATTGTCAGGACATTGATCTTTTCCACCTCAAAAAGAGAGATGTCATAAAGCACTTGGAGAAGCGGGAAGACTCTGATTTTTTTAAGTAGAAGATTTAAATTCTTAGTTATTATTTGTTGCTTTTTAATTTTGTTCTTTTGTTTTTTAAAATGTTTTTTTTTTTTTTTTATAGAACAGGGGGCAAACGGGCAGGAGGCTCACCTGATGTTAAGTGATACCGCCGCCCATGGACACCTATATCTTTGTCTTTTAATGCGCTTGCTTGTTTTCTGTTTTTTTTATACATAAATTGTTTATCTATGTAATCTGTTTTGGCTTTCTGTATTGTCTTAGTATTTTGTATTGTAATATGTATAAGTATAAGCTGTTAGATTATAATAATAGCCTTTTTATTATTTTTATTTTTCGTAGATTGATTCTTTCTTCCATTTCTGCTTGTCCGCTTGCCAGGTGGCAAAGGGGACAAGCAGAAATGAAATTGAAATCCTTCAATCAACTCCATTCTGGCCTTTCTAAGGCCACTCTACCCCATGTTGTTCCCGCGACTTTTCTAATGTCGTCGTCCCATCTTTTTTGTGGTCTACCTCTCTTTCTCTTTCCATCTCTTGGGATCCATTGTGTGACTATTTTACTCCATTTATCCTTTCCCCTGATCAAGCTGTTAGATTACTTATAATTAAATAAATAAATAAGTGTACTTGTTTACCTATATGAATAAAGATAGTTTGAGTTTGAAATATTAAAGATTTCTTAATTTCAGATGCCGTCCTCGTGTGTTATCAGCGAGGTCCAAAATGTACCTTTGGAATGTGTTGACAGTCGCGGTGTTTTATACGTTACCCGTAATACAACTCGTCATTACGTATCAAAGGGTAAGTTACTATTGCAGGAACATGTGTTTAATAAAATAATTGTAATTCAGCATCATTTATTCCTTGAAACAATCATCCATATTTACAAAATATACCTTAAATTATAACAGAAATAATTACTTGAGCATTTTTCTTCCAATCTTTCTTTCAGCTTTTTTTATGGTGGCACTTTTTACGTTGTTAGTCTGTAATCGTGTACTACATAATTAGGGTATTAAGACCATGTTAACTACATGTCTAATATTCCATTGTTCTTCCCCTTGTCACTTACCCTCCATTTTCTTCTCCTTCTTCTTCTTTCGTCACCAATTTTCCAATTCTTCCCTGCTATCCCATTTATTCCTTATCATCTTAATGTAAAAAAATAGGATTACGAAATTGGTTTTAATAAATCAGTGATTTCATAGTGATTTAAAAAATATCACAATTTATTACTGACTATATATTTTTATTATTTTTATTTTCAATACACAAAAATCTCATTTAACTGTAACTGATATAAATACAATTCGAAAGATAGATACATTTTTAAACGTATCTAGAATATTTTGATTTGGGCTTTTGTTGTTTTATTTAGTACTCCTGCCTAACATAAATTATATATGTCCCAAAAATAAATTAGTAAATTAAATATTGGTCGTTGTATGTCTGAGTTGCGCGATACAAAACTTATTTCCTATTGTGTTTTTTTCCTTTCGAAAATGTTTGAACCTTTTTGTATATGTAATTTATGTTAGCTGTGGGATAACGAAAAAAACGTGTTCTTATGTACACGCCTTAGAAATTATACATCTTTGGCGCAACAACCAAAAAAAAATTTTTTTTCGTTTATAAAAGAAACGACACGATTAAATTAATTGAAAGTTTTATTGTAACGGATTATCTAGTTATTTAAATATAATGCAATAACAAAAAAAAAACTACTTTGACTATAGCTAACTTCAGTCGGTTTTTTTATGAAGGTGTGCGAGTTAAGTGTGCTAACCCTACCCATATAAGCTTTGCTAGCACTAAACCAAATGTAGGTTGTGTGTCAGCAACAGCGAGTACCTAGTAAGTAATTTTAATGTATAAATTGGTAAGCATATAGAAGTTAAGTTGATTATTGTTTAGTTCTTAATTAAGTGCTGTCACTCTGTGCATTTTAATAAATTATTTTTAAAAGAAAAGTCCGTTGCCGTTCCTTTACTTGCGCGCGCATCGTCAAGATTTACTCTCATCATGTTTTCTTAACGTGCCAAAAGAAGTATAACATGAATAAGAGTGGGTTTTTATTCATTATTTTTCCAGTTACTCAACCAATCGGGAAATCAAGACCTATGCTATTTCAACTTCCTTTGCGCCCATCCGCTCGTTGTCCTATCAGACTTCAATCACGTGTATTCCAACCTAGGATACATTTTACTGGGATTCCTATTCCTCATAGAAGTTTGGAATCGACACAGGAAATATGTGGATGTCAATGTAAGTATGAATTTTTGTGATAAATCTCTGAATTGAATAAAATAGGCTTCAGTGTGAGACTCCTGAGGTCGTAGGTTCAAATGGTTGTGCACCAATTATATCGATGTGCACATCTGATATTCGATTGAACAGTGAAGGAAATCATCGCCAGGAAACCGGCTTGCCTTCGACCCAAAATATCGGCCTGTGTCAGGCACTTGGTGCTACGTGCCTTTTAGATTGACATATGATCATGAAAAAGTTACAGAAATCTGAGGTCGAGACCTAAAAAGGTTGTAGCGCTAATGTTTTAAACATTCTTGAGACTATACCGTGTTATTCCATAACAGTGCCAGCGTGTTTATTATATTTTTATAGAAAAGTATTGAGAATTGTAGGGGATTTTTTTGTGATTTTAGGTTTTTTATGATGATAATTTTGGTTCCACGGGTTATTATAAAAATGAAATCAGTATATTGAATTCTTTAATAGTCTTTTGTCTCTTTCTGTCGTTTCCCAAGTTTCCACAACTAAATTTTGAAAATCTAGAAGTTTTTTTTCGTTATAAAAATACATTTCAAATGTACAAATATTTCATTGATCCACAGCTCGGTATACCCCAGCACTTTGGTCTTTTATACGCGATGGGGATAGCTCTGGTCAGCGAAGGTCTCCTCTCTGCAGCGTACCACGTGTGCCCCAATAGCATGAATTTCCAATTTGGTGAGTATTGCTCTGAAAATAATGTTCTCTCCAACTGACATTATATTTGATTAAAAAAAAAGTGGATTAGTGGTGAAAAAAATTTGTTAAAAATGATCATTTTTGATCTTTAGTTTTGTAGACGAACATGAGATTTCAGGGAAGAAAGAAAATTGTTCTAACATGTTATTTTTTGAAGTGAAACTGCTTTAGCGTCTAGGGTAAATTTTTTACTGATGAAACGTCACAAAGATGTGCAGCGTTTTTGTCGAAAAGGGACAGAGCGATTGAGAGAGAGTGAGAAAGGGAGATCGAGAAAAATACACGCTATTGGTTGATGTATTCATTTACTAGTTGCATATTAGAAATTTAGATGCCAATCTGTCGCATAACGTCTTGTGCAGTATACGCAGATTTATTTATTTATATTATTATTAGCACGTATACAGTGTGTGAACAGTGTGAATATAGACATGCAAACACATGCAGTGATCATGATCATCTTTCAGGGCTTTTACCTTCGTAATAATTAGTTTACACTTCTGACATGTACTCTGTACGCACGTATTATTTATATATTTTGTATTTGTGCAGACACGTCGTTCATGTATGTTACGAGTGTGCTGTGTATGGTGAAGATATACCAATCGCGACACCCGGACATCAATGCGCGGGCGCATGCCACATTTGGCGTTCTTGCTTTGATTATATTTATTGGTGAGTTATAAGCAAATTACATCTGATATTGGTTTTTCGACCAAAATATGTTAAATTGATTCTAAATTTATATATACTATCAGTTCGCAAGTCAAGAGCGTAGAGCAAGCAAGAAAGAAGATTGCAAACAGCATCTCATATAAGGTATTTTTTAACTTTTATTTCAGGGTTGGTGGGAGTACTAAACGCTAATTTCTACTTCTGGGTGGCATTTACCGTTCTTCATCTGGTCACTTGCTTGGTACTCACCTTCCAGATATATTATTTGGGCAGGTTTCGATGGGGTGAGTTAACAATAGATCTATCGCTTTGACAATTTACATTTGTACTTGTAATAAACCTTTTTTCTATTGTTAGTGTCGCTTTTTCTACAAACGTAGAATACAATAGTTTTTCATGTAACGCCAAAGAAGTATAACTTTTAACGCGTGTACGTTTACGTACGTATAAGTGTACGCGTTTTCCTGATAATTAATTCCTCTCACACAATAAAACGCTTAATAAAACCCAGAATTCTATTGTATTTCAAATTTTTTAGAAGGGGCTGTGATATACAAGGCGTTGACTGAGTTCGTTCGGCAACCGTTAGCAGCCGTTACGCCCACGCATTGTGGAAGGTGTGTGTTGCTGGTTATTGCCAATCTTGGCAACTGGGCTATCGCTGCCTATGGGTAAGTCGTTTAAACATTTATTTTATGAAATATATAAGTATAATTAAAGTGTGGGTGTACCTTGTGTTGAGATTCTGACTACCATTCGATTTTATTTCAAAATTTGCATTTCAGATAATTTTACATTTGAACACAAATCATACTTTGGGGTTTGTGTGTTTTTTGGCAAATATCTCTTTTTCGTTTTTTTTAATCTAGACTAGATTAATCTATCTAGATTAATCTAGTCTAGATTAAAAAAATAATCTAGATTAATCTAGATCCGCCTTCTAAATTGTCTTCTTCATACATATTGTACCTTGGGCACCAATACTTTCTTGCTCCACCTTGCTTATCTTGCTTTTCTGATACCCTTCCAATCCTAAAGTAGTTGGCAAAAACACTACTTTTAAATATATTTGAACTTAATATTTTTTTATATATCTAAACTCGCGAAGATTAAATTGACGAAATTGTACCTATTTTTTACTAAGCATTCTTAAAAGGATGGCAACACACTCGCGAATCCTCTGGACTTCCAGAGGACACACTTGAAAATGTCCATGGTATCAGATCAGCCTCCTGCCCGTTTGCCCGCTGTACTATAAAACAAAATATATTTTTGCCCGCAGTGTAACTCAGCATAGTCGCGATTTCGCGTCTCATCTTCTTCTGGTGCTGATGAGTAATCTATTCCTTTACACTCTTTTCTACATCGTTATGAAACTCTTGCATCGCGAGTCGATTCGATGGTATAGGTAAGTATTACACACACAAACTAGTGTTATTTAAAAAAGTTGCAGTTTGCAGAAGTATAGTTTTGATATTTGATTTAATGATTGTAAATTTAATATTAAATTTCTTTTGTCGGTTATAATTTATTGAGAAAATTTTGAAGTTTCGTCATAAATTTCGAGCGTTTATAAAAATATCAGTGGTGCTATAACCTTTTTAGGTGTGGGCCTCAGATTTCTGTATCTGTTTCATGATTATTTGTTAATCTAATAGGCAAGTAGGTGATGCTGTGCCTGACACGCCGTCAACTTTATATACTATGGCAAGCCGGATTCCTCACGATGTTTTTCTTCAGCGTTCGACCAAACTGTTGGTCACACAGCCGGGAATCGAACTTACGACCTCAGGATTAAGAGTCGCAAGCTCAGTTTTACAACCAAATATATTTTTCAGCTGGGTGTTCATCGCTTTGACATATACAGTGTGGTTCAGTTCGAGTTATTTTTACCTTGATTTGAGCACTAACTGGGCGGTAAGTGATGACATTTTTTTATAACTATAGTCATAGTGAAAAATTATAAAACATTTCTTAAATACTTTTAGGTTTTTACAATTTTATTTGTCTATCGCCGCTTTTGCGTTAACGCACATATATGCGAAGTACAAAACATATCACATAATGATATCAAGTAATACCGCCGCCCATAGACATTTCCAGATTGCTCGAAAATGCGTTGCCGGGTTTTTTAAGCATTGTACGCTCTCTTAAGGACTCTCAAGTTGCATTAGTTAGGAAATACACAACAATATCGGTGGGCAGCTAATTCCACATGTATTGCGCAACAAAGTGTCTTTAAAAATCAATCAGTTGTGGAAACACGGACGTTAAGGTGATACGGCTGGAATTTCGTATTCTGCCTCGACGTCCGATGATGAAACATATTATTTTTGGGGGAGTCTTATGATATTGAGACAAACTTATTTATTTCCAGTTGACACCAGCGCAATCTCGACAGAATAACAAGGTGTGCAGTCTCCTGCAACTCTACGATTCTCACGATATTTGGCACTTTATGTCTTCTACGGCTATGTTTTTCTCTTTCAATATGTATTTAACAATTGACGACAATCTCTCGAATGTGCCTAGAGGTGACATTGCCGTGTTTTAGGGACCATTTATTTAATATTGGAGTCCCAAATCTAAACAAATGAAGGCCCTCTGTGCCTTTGCACAGATTACAAAACTGTTTGCTTGTTTATGAGTTGTATTTTTTTTATAATAATAAACTGTTTACGAAGCCACCGAATTCAGATGAAGGATAAAATTGCAGACCAGATTCGTGTGCTGATTCCAAGTGGGGTCTGCCCCCAGTTTAGTTCGTAGTTGTGGTACACTGGGGAAACGTTAGTCTCTCTTGCTCGCGTAGTTTTGACACACTGGGGAAACGTTAGTCTCTTTTGCTCGCGTAGTTTTGACACACTGGGGGTACGTTAGTCTCTTTTGCTCGCGTAGTTTTGACACACTGGGGGTACGTTAGTCTCTTTTGCTCGCGTAGTTTTGACACACTGGGGAAACGTTAGTCTCTTTTGCTCGCGTAGTTTTGACACACTGGGGAAACGTTAGTCTCTTTTGCTCGCGTAGTTTTGACACACTGGGGGTACGTTAGTCTCTTTTGCTCGCGTAGTTTTGACACACTGGGGGTACGTTAGTCTCTTTTGCTCGCGTAGTTTTGACACACTGGGGGTACGTTAGTCTCTTTTGCTCGCGTAGTTTTGACACACTGGGGAAACGTTAGTCTCTTTTGCTCGCGTAGTTTTGACACACTGGGGGTACGTTAGTCTCTTTTGCTCGCGTAGTTTTGACACACTGGGGGTACGTTAGTCTCTTTTGCTCGCGTAGTTTTGACACACTGGGGGTACGTTAGTCTCTTTTGCTCGCGTAGTTTTGACACACTGGAGAAACGTTAGTCTCTTTTGCTCGCGTAGTTTTGACACACTGGGGGTACGTTAGTCTCTTTTGCTCGCGTAGTTTTGACACACTGGGGGTACGTTAGTCTCTTTTGCTCGCGTAGTTTTGACACACTGGGGAAACGTTAGTCTCTTTTGCTCGCGTAGTTTTGACACACTGGGGGTACGTTAGTCTCTCTTGCTCGCGTAGTTTTGACACACTGGGGAAACGTTAGTCTCTCTTGCTCGCGTAGTTTTGACACACTGGGGGTACGTTAGTCTCTCTTGCTCGCGTAGTTTTGACACACTGGGGAAACGTTAGTCTCTTTTGCTCGCGTAGTTTTGACACACTGGGGGTACGTTAGTCTCTCTTGCTCGCGTAGTTTTGACACACTGGGGAAACGTTAGTCTCTCTTGCTCGCGTAGTTTTGACACACTGGGGAAACGTTAGTCTCTTTTGCTCGCGTAGTTTTGACACACTGGGGGTACGTTAGTCTCTCTTGCTCGCGTAGTTTTGACACACTGGGGAAACGTTAGTCTCTTTTGCTCGCGTAGTTTTGACACACTGGGGGTACGTTAGTCTCTCTTGCTCGCGTAGTTTTGACACACTGTTGACTAAGATAAGATACACTGGTAGATCACCAGCAAGCGGCAATTTTGATGAAAGTTGTCATAGAGAACTGTGCTTCTATCCTACTTCTGAATTTGATGACTTGACTTAGGCCCATGTGCAAGTATCTACCAGGGATTATTCATTGAATACTATAATGGACAGTCACTACACAACATTTATTCAAGCAGACATCTGAATCCATATGGCTATTATTGTGAGTCTATATTTTCACACTTGATTTAAAGGAATTTGAGTCATTTAATTGTTTTGTCTATAAATTAGCAAACTTGGTAATACAATAGGTTAGTTCTTTACGTCAACGCCACATGTAGAGCGGTTTAATATGACACTTAGAATAGTTAAACACACCGAAGTTTTTGCTCTCTTCTATATAAGAATCTTTTAGTATAAGATAATAACAAAAAAATGGTTTGCGAAATTGATTCCAGTTTGGTAGTAATGCCCAGTATACACGATATTTTTCAAAGCCATTTTAAAAAGTTCCGTTCTCTCTTTTTAAAAGCATTAATCATTTTAAAGAAATAGTACTTTAGTTCAAGGAGGCTTTATTTAAAAATTCCGTATTTATATGTGTATCCTAGATTTTGTAGTAACAAACAGTTTGTCTAAGTAATCATATCTAACCAGATGTTCGTGTGTATGAATTACGTAAATATATTTTCGTTTTTGAACACAAAATACACTAAACGTTTGTGATGAAATCTAAGTTAGTGTGTGTTGTGTAAACGTCGTTTTGTGTTAAGTCATTTCATGATCTCAAATATTCCCTTAAAATTATAAATGAGTGTCTTATTATGTGTCTTATAAACTATAATTATGCTGATACTGTTGCTGTGTAGTAATATAGAAGTTAGTTCATCTGTCATATTTCTTCGTTAGAAAGACGAAATTTAGAGGTAATTTCGTGAGGCACAGAAGACTGACATAGTTCGTGGCATGAAGTATATAAATTCTTATTTACGTTAAATATTGATTTTAAAATTTACCTAATGTTTTTGTAATTTGAATATAGTTTATATAGTATATGATTAGTGTTATTGATTCTGAGCGTGCTATGTAGGTTTATGTTAAAAAATGCTTGTAACATTGTATTGTGTTTTAGTATATTGTTTTATGAATTTTACTCGTCTGTAAATATAGTGGTATTTATATGAAGTCTTTTATTTTCCCCAATTTATCTCTAAGAATTTTATTTATACTCAATTTTCGGTGTGTAATTCTAATCACTTACCTATTTAGGTACGATATCGGCTGGTTTCATTAACACATAACAAACGATGAATGCCATGAAGTAACAATTTGTCACATATTACTTTTGAATACATAGTACCTAATCAATAAATATTACAAAATGTGTATTTGTTAGTTTATAGGTGGATCAGAAATAATTACTGATCCATCTAAGGTACTTTAAATCAAATTATCTTTATTCATATAGGTTAACATGTACACTTATGAACGTCAAGAAAAACATATCAAATTAATTGTAAATTTACATTTACAACCAGTTCGCAAGTCAAGGGCATAGAGCGGTTAAGAAGAACTGGCAGGAAACATTCCGCCACTCTGTTCAATCGCCAAGTTTTTAATACAAACTGTTTGAACTGGAGCAAATCAGTCCCAAGGATTAGGATCATTTAAGTATTCGTCACATTTATAAAAGGCTTTATTAATTAATTTACTTTTAACAAGGGCTTTGAATTTATTTAGTGACAGTTCTCTAATTTCGCTTGGGAGTTTGTTGTAAAAACGAATACAATTTCCATATAAGGAGTGGTTTATCTTCTGGAGCCTGGTTAGTCGCACACTCAAATTAGTTCTATTACGCGTATTATACTGGTGAAAGTCACCATTTGTTTTAAAATAGTTTAAGTTTTTCTGTACATACAACGAGGCTTCAAGAATATATTGACCGGATAATGTCATAATATTTAGTTCCTAAAATCTATTCCGTACCGACTTTCGCGGAAACACAACAAATACCCCGAACAGCTCGCTTCTGCAACACAAATATGGATTGAACCCCACAGTAGAATACCATAGGACATAACGCTGTGAAAATAGCTATAAAAAAGTGTTTTCTTTAAATTTGCAAAAGTTATGTTAATAAAAGACTATACTATAATACATTTTGTTTTATTCTCAGTAAGCAGTAAGTTATTCACATTAAACCAGTTAACTATACGAGAGATGGAATTGTTTACATCGTTCAATAATATGTTTTTTCTATTTACTTTAAATGAAAGTGAAGTTTCATCAGCAAACAATACCATCTCATGAACTTCGTTGACAAAGAACGGGAGGTCGTTTATGTAAATCAGGAATAAGAAAGGCCCGAGAATCGAGCCTTGGGGGACGCCGATTGACACCTGCGAACCCGGAGAGGTGACTCCGTTGATATGCACTTTTTGGATCCTTCCCTTTAAATATGAATTCATCAGGCTGGAAGCTTTGCTATCAACGCCATAGTGTTGAAGCTTTCCAACTAGTATATCTGGATGAACACAGTCAAAGGCCTTTGACAGGTCACAAAAGACGCCGACTCCATCATATGATTCTTCCCAGGCGTTAAATATGTCCGAAATCAACTTCACACCGGCATCGATTGTGGACCGACTCTTAGTAAAACCATACTGTTCATTATGTAGGAGTTTATTATTATTAAAATGTAAAGAAAGTTGGTCTAGCATTATCTTTTCAAAAACTTTGCTCAACGCGGGGAGCACTGAAACAGGTCTGAAGTTTGACGGATCAGACTCACTACCTGCCTTGAACAATGGAGTAATCTTACTTAATTTCATTTCGTCCGGAAAGACTCCACAATCGATACATCTGTTAAAAATAATAGACAATTCAGAGCTTATTACATCAATAACGGAATTTAAAATGACTGTTGACATACCCCATATATATTTACTTTTTTTAAAATTAATAAGCTTAAAGGTTTTAACGATATCATTACAAGTTAAATGTTTAAAATGCAATTTAATATTACATTTAGGTACACACTTTTATAGTAATGACATCGAAGCAGCAGGTGAAGAATCCAGGGACTTGGTCGTACTGAGTGGTACATTGGTAAAAAACTCTTCAAAAGAAGAAGCCACCTCTTAACATGTCGCCTACCTCTGAAAATAATATCTAAATAAACCTATTCAATTATAGTTTTGAAAGATCCTGGATTTAATTCGAGTGCACTGGGTCACTAGATAATGGCTGAGTCCTAGCCTAGATAGGTCACAACAACAAATCTAAGCTTGTTACAATAAAAAAAATATGCATATTTCTATTTGTGCTCTCATACCATACCATTTTGCTTGATGGTATTTTTCGGATCTTTCATTGTTCAAATCTTGAAGGGTTGAATAAAATTCTCAAATATAGCAATAACGTTTATTGTGTATAATGAATTTATCACCTACACTACATTACAAGCCAGATTCAACTGAAATTACAATATTTTACAATACTCCAGCATCGCTCCCTCCCGAAGCTTAAAGCTCATATTAATTCTTAATTACAAACCGTATTTGTTATATGCACCAATAAACCCCTAGTTTCAATAAACAACCCAGGTTAAGTAATTCCCTAATTTGATTCACGCATTTGGATAAATAAGAAAAAAACACAATTATTAAAGAATTACATTTGCTATTGCTTAGTTGTCATTATTTAAAACAGATAACATACATAAATTAACTTACACTAGGGGTAAACATATTTAAGTTAAAAGTGCAATTATAAAAACTAAATGAGTATTAGCTGCCATAACATGTATCAAATACGATTTTCGCTTATGAAAAATACTTATCATACAAATTTGTCAAAATGGATACAATAAGGGTTCCTTAGTTTTACAATTGGTTCAAAGGTCTATCGTGAAGCCTCAAAACAATTTTAAAACATTAACAGCATATAAAATGTTGTTTTATTGTTACCATGGTAACCATTCTTTTTATACATGACAACAAATGTTAATGACTAACGCCCTATTCGGTCTCAGCGGGTTGGTAAGGACTGACTTATCCCTTGATAGTAATTGACCAATCACAATCACGGCGTGACCCATTATCGTCAATGTAGAAATGTAATGTCAAGTGTATATTTTTGTGCCCTAAATGCTTTTGATTATAGATTTTTTTACTCGTAAATCAACATTTTCCTACTATTAAAAACTTATTTGCTTCAAAATTGATTTGAGGCTTCACGATTCGTGTACGTAAAGTATTACTGCCTCGCTAGAAGCGAGAACGGCAACGTTTTACAAGGACACTATTGTCTATGACAAATCATAGACATTAGCTAGAATATGGCTACAAGATATTTGGCAAAGTCACAGTCTGAAGAAACACGAGTGATTTGGGTTGGATTTAGAAATATGTCGCCTGAATTTGATGATACCGATTATGTAGGTATCTCGGGGAACCTTAATTGGAAGCCCTCCAAGTATTTTCTCTGCCGGAGTTGCGTCTAAATATAAAAAATGAAATATAATTTTGTGTATTGTATTGAAATTCGTTAAATTTTATACTTTTCTCTTAATTTTCATAATTTTTCAAACGACGTGTATGTCAAAGCATGTGAAACGAAACGCAAACCGTTATAATCAATGTAGATTTTGACGGAAAAAAACTGACAGATTCAATCCGTTACTTTCAAGCTTACATGAATGTGCTTCTGCGTTTATTTTATTTGTATTTTTTGGAAACTTGACTATATTTTACAGTCGATGTAATTATGGTATAGCACTGTTAACTACATGTTAACTGTTACATTAATATTTATCTACATGTAAACTAGATCTTGGTTAAGTTGAGACCGCATTTATGACAACATCAATTCAGTCAACCCTACCCCTCCTACTCCACTCCCCTCCCACTCGCAACCCCCAATTCGGGCGACGTAATTCTAAATCCTTACCAAGACAAGTTTCGGCCTTAATAAAACGTGGACTACATATACTGAACTAAATATACATAGGTAGCCATGGTAACAATATATTTAGTTCACGTTCTTTCGCTGTACACACATAAAATTGTCAAAAATCACTCGTCACAAGGGGATAAATCTAAATATTAAACTGTATATGCTAAAGTTAATAATCAATTCGTATTATTGTCTGCTATTTTACTGAATTTATCGTACGAGTTATAAATTATTAATTAAGGAGGAGTTTCCTCTCCATATGAAACCTTACCTACCCTTGGAAGGGTAGTCAACTAGTAATTTATTTTTAATATTTTTTACTTGTAAATATGACTTTCAAAAATGCCTTTTCATAGGCCTAATTGATTTGACATTATATTATATAAGGCAGTATTCATACAGAGTGTTAAATAGCCAGCCTCCGTACCGCACTGTAAACTTACTAAGAGGGGGGGGACATAAACACCCCCCTCGAGGGGGAAGGTGTAACAAAAGCTATTAACCATGTATAACACGCTGTCATAGAGATGTGATAATGTTAGCATTGTTTCCATCATGCCTGGTGTACAGATATACCTAATAATATTAATATATTAAAAGAGGCCACAATTTGAACAATCATAATTTAAAAAACTTCTAGATAATTTCGTTTAAGACATTCTCTGAAGATGGATTTTTTTATTGAATCTGATATAAGTAAAATATAACTCGTACCTACGATATATAAAAATAGTAAATGCATTTTGTCATTATATATGGCAACAATCATGTAAAAAAAACATAGAAAATTATTAACAATAACTTATTATATTGTGATGATCGTGCTTAAAACTCGGCGATTCAAATTCAACTATTAATACAGGTGCGAACATGTTTTATACAAAAGCGATTAATTACTAAATAAATAAAAAAATCAACAATTTTTTCACGAACAAAATTTGAGACCACAGTTTAATTATTAAAGAACATAAAACGAGGGTACATAAGCAATTGCGGTAATTATTTTACCAAACTTTAGTAAATACTTTCAAAGCTTATCAAAAACTTATTTTCTAATTTCTTTAGCTTTCATTTGTATACGAGAAACACAAAAGATTCAATGAAAAATTGATGTTTAGTTTTCTCATTTCTGATGAATTATTTTTTTGATTTTAAAGGTACAATCATGACTATTTCCATATGACTGTAACATTTTATTTTATTAATTTCGTTTAGGTTAGGACACTAGGCCTATGTT
This sequence comes from Pieris rapae, assembly GCF_905147795.1. Taxonomy (NCBI): domain Eukaryota; kingdom Metazoa; phylum Arthropoda; class Insecta; order Lepidoptera; family Pieridae; genus Pieris; species Pieris rapae. Next base: position 1,264,593 of record NC_059523.1, on the reverse strand, counting down.
TTACGAATTTAATAGTTAAACTGTTCCCATTAATATTTCTATCTAAACTTTTCATAAATATCGAAAGCTACGCAAAGCATCATAGACCGTTGCATTAAAATAACAATGAGAAATCATATTGAGGGTAGTCAGAAAAAAACGCAATTAAGTGTGTATTTGTTTAACTAATCAACGTCGATTTCATTTATTCATAACTTCTCACAGACAAGTTCAAGACTGATACAGTTCTATGATGACTTTGACCAAGTTAAAAACTTAAATATGTCAAATTTATGACTCTTAATTAGCCGGTCAGTATTAGTAGCCGTTATCGATACTTAGCACGCAAATTGAACCCTGATTACTCGTTACAAGTAATGATTGTTGCTTTTCTATAAATATAAGATCTTTGTTATGACAATTTACATGTGCGCTTCGTTACGCAATACGCAAAAAAATCCTCTTAAACAAAATTTAGCTTATCGATCGTACCTATCCCATTATCGATATACACCTCTTCAAGTCTTACGCACATTACTACACCCTTCCATAAGACCTGTGCGAGCGAGACAGATAAACATAATTTATGACCCGAAGCCTGTTCAATCAGTTCAATGCGTCGACTATAGCATCTATCTAGCGGCGAAACTTTCCCGATCAATATGGCGCCATCATGATTTCCAAAGTAATATGTTACATTTTAATTTTTTTTTAAATGTCAGACACCTATTAACAAATGCCGCTAGTTAAACGGCGCTGTTTTGTAAAGAGCCTAGCCTCTTGATTGAACGGCTTATTAAGCTATTTAGCTGCGACATTTCTATTTTACCAAACATCAAAAAATTTGACAATACTGTTTAAAACTCCGTCAAACTCATGATAGAGACTGATTAAATATCACGTGACATTTACTCAAGCCTGATACGAACTATTCAGAAATCGATATTCTGAACACCTTACGTACTGGATATTGTCATCAACAATTTAATAACACGTATTATAAACGGGATTTGAATTAAAATTTCACATTCAATCGCGATCTTGGATAAGCACTCGAATCGTTACATAAGTTTTAAATGCACTTGAAACCAAAGATTTTTTTTGGACAATTGAATTGAAATCTGTGATCACGTGATCGAAGCCAGGCAAAGCTACATTTCTGTATACACAACAAATCACAATTTACGAAAATTAAAATAACGACGTCATCCAAATAGATCACGGTATAACAAATCATAATATTTCACAATTAGCGTTTTTACCTAGCTTGAAATCGACGGTGTTTTTGTCACGTTATTCGCGTTTCCGTTACCGTCTTTATTTAACTGTCAACCGGCGTTTGTGCTGCTCTGTGACTTCTGTTCGAACAACGCCGCCATATCTCGTATGTTGTATGACGGTGATGTTTTCTCTTTCCTGAAAATATTTGTTATTATTTAGTTATAGTTCGAAATCTGTAAAGATCTCATTAATTCAAATAAACTCCGACTATTTTACTACCAAACTTGAAAACAGTATTTAGTAGAAAAGCAAATGCAATTAGGAATGATATAAAATACGAATCGTTTAGTGCTTTGTCAAACTATGTACAAAATTCTCTATGTATTAACATTTGGGCTCTATGTAAACACCAACGATTTTCCAATACAACCAACTGTTTAGTGTGATATGGAAGATCGTTGGTAGACGTGCAAAATTATACATACCTATCGTCCCTGCTTCGACTGGCTTCCCCGTTAAAGTCCTGAACGGGACTCAAAGGCGACGGGATAGTATCTAAAGCATTAGCACTTCTAGCCAAAGAAAACCTCATTCGTTGGCCTAAATCAACTGTATTCCTTCTTTCGAATTTAGCTTCTTTTAATCTTTCACAATTTTCAATTTTCTCATCTTCCTTTTTTAATTTGATCCGCGTCAATTGTTCTGGATTACTTCTAAACGATTGTGAACTATACTTTTCCCGCAAGAAATTCCTTCGTTCTTCCTTATACTTCTCTATTCTCTCTCTGCTCAATTTCTTCTCAGTTTCGAAGCCTATTAAGTTCTTTATATCAGGTTTCACGTCGAACCTTTGAACTAGAGATATTTTGTTTTCAGTTGTGGGTGTTATGCTATCGATTTTTGGCTCAGGCTCTTCGGTATTAAGGTTCAAATCTGGGAGGAATTTAGACGTCCTTTTAACATCGCGTACTTCTAAACTCTTCCGTCTATCTTTATCAGTACCAAATTCTTTGATAAAGGCATTTTCATCCAAAGATCGAGCGTTGCACGAGTTTTTGGATAATTTGTAAGTTTTCGGCGAAACTGGAGGCGGTAATTTTACGGTTGCGTCTCTATTCTTCTCTTTAGATATTTCTGGTGTATCCTTTTCCGATGAGTTCTCAGCAGAGAACTTAACTTCAGTTTTGAATTTATCAAAAGAAAACGGAACCTTTTGTTCCGTAGGACTTTCGAAACGTATGGCTAATTCACGAACATTTAAATTTGTTGAGACTTTCGGTTTTATCACATTACCGTTTTCAAGTTCGATAGATTCATTTTCCTTTTCACTTATATCTACTTTATCACAGATTTTTAGAGTATCAACGTTAATATTTTCATAGTCACGTTCTGTATTAAAATTAACATTTTCATAATCAATATCTCTTTCCGGAGATTCTAATATCATAGCATTGACTTCTTCAATGCTCTTTCTAAAGAATTTAACTTGACTATAGACATCTACGTTTTCGTCTAGATTAGTTTCTGTAGGTGTTTCTAATATAATAAGGTCCTGGGTAAAATCTTCAGGTTGGCACGCTTGCTGAGTTGGCAAACTTGCATCAGTCTGTGGAATGGTTGCTTCTTCGACTATAGACAGATTTTTATCTAAATCTACATCTTCATATACAGAATCTCTTTCGTTCGTAGGAGTGTCATTGATAATCGGTTCGTAATCCGGTGACTTTGACTTTGTGGGCGAACGGAACGTAATACTTATGGTAGATTTAAGAGGACTTTTTAATGGGCTTCCCGGAGAGCTTTTAGACGTACTAGAAGATTGTAAATTTATATAATTCGGCCTCGTATAGTTGTAGCATTCGTACAACTCGTCGTGTTTTAAACTAACATTCGAATAGCTAGACGAACTCTCATGCGACGAAGTCATAATTTTCATCAGATCCTCTTTCTTCGATATTTGCTCTGAATTTGATGACGTCGACACTGCCGACAGCCTATTGAGATTCTGGTAACTTATATCTGTCGAATGTAGTGGACTAGCTTCTAAACTCTCGTGTGTTTGATCTGAATAATCTCGTATGTCTTTCATATTTTCGTAATCGGTCGCTTTGAGTTCACATTTGAGACATTTTTCCTCATCACAGTTATCGCAGTCGCTGGTTATTTTTATCGTGTGTTTGTTATCGCTGGTTTCCGAGTCACTCTCCAGAGGATCATAGTTTGGCGTGACTGGGGTTATGGGACTAGAGTTGATGGTACTGGTCGTGAGATTACCGGTAGAGGATTCGGCCGGCCAGTCTATTTTTATAAGAGTGGAATGCCCGTCTTTTCCGTGCCAAGTGAGGCGAGTGATCGGTTTATCCGGGTCATTTAGAACCGGGGCGTGCAAGCCGCTGTAGCGCGCTGAGTTTTTTTGTTTCCGTGGCGAATTTCTTTCTCTGCAAGCGTTTTGTTAATTTAGCCCACAAGTAAGCTATAAACTTCCTACGATACTATGCTAGTTTCCCCATGAACGACTATTTTATTTCATGAATTTCCAACTAATTTCTATGAAGAAATCTTGTCATATTTATATGTCTAGAGTCCAGAACAATGCACATGCACAATCCATAGTTCAACTAGAATATTATTTAATAACTTAACAGCGAGTCTCACATTGAATTGACAATGTATAATTATTTGTCTATTGGGAGCTTTCAAGTATAACTTAACGAATTTTTGGGGGGATTTTCTGGGGTTACGTTACGATACGGGGCGGGGGTTGAAGTATGCGTTACTGTGAATATAATTTTCGACTTTCCGATACTTTACACCACATAAATGGCAACTCTTAGGTTCAATGAGTCACTGGGTGGTAACGACACGTTTTATTATTGGGTACAGAAAAACGTTACGGAGCGTAACATAAGGGGGAGGGGGAAGGGTCAAGAATCTACAAAAATTTCCTGGCGTAATACTAGAATGCTCCCATTATCTCATATGATACGTCATACGTACAGTTTACGTCTAATACTTTTTCAACAACACAGTAAAAGATACAGATCCGTGATTTTTTATATGTGAGACACGCCTGGTGTCTAAGAAAAATCTTTACTATGGTCGGGAATCCGCTATCATCAAACAAATTTGTATGAAGCAAGATGTTTTTGTACAAATATAACTATATCACAAGGAGATATGACACATGTTTATCTGAAACAGCATAGTATCGTAGTAAAGCCATGAAATATTAATATGAATGATACATTAGTGTTTAGATTGTTGTTAGTTAGTTTTACCTGTCTGTGTGTGCGTTCTGTCGCTACAGTAATTTTTACTATCCTGAAAAAAAGTTATTTTGTCTGGTATTTAGCACACAATTATGTACATTGTATGCGTGATATAATTTTCTAGAAAATACTGAATTAAAAACTATGATTTTAAATGATCATTGTTTTATAACTAACATCATTCTAAAACACTTCCGACTTGAATTAATCCATTTTCTTGCTACAACTATATTACTAGCAAAAACATCTAAAGAACTACTGTCATTTAAAAGAAAGTAGATTAATTCCAGCTTACAACATTAAGGTATAAAATCAAAAGCTCACCTCAGTTTGACATTTGAAAGTGTCGCCTGGAAATCTGAAGTAGAAGACAGGGGACTGTCGCGGTCTTTGCACACCCTGTCAACAAAACTTAATTTAACGTTCATCCAGAGATATCTACTTATTTGCCTGTTTTGGATCAAATGTATGGCGACATTTCAACTCAAAATATTATTAAGAATATTATTTTTAAATATTAGAATGGCTGAATTCACAAGAATTTATAATTTGTTACACAAAAGTTGCTTAACAATTAACAAATGAAATGAAACAGATCAAGAAATCTGAGGCCCAGAACTAAGGTATAGTAGCGCCACTGATTTATTTCATTTTAATCATACTATAGATAGGAAGTGAAAAAAAAACATTTTTTTAGTAAATCCAGTAATTTAATATCTGAGAGTAATGATGATAATGATGATGATGATTTCGATTACCGTTTAGCAACAGCCTGCCTCCTTGGGCTTAGTGGTCGGTTGTAAGCCGGTCTCTTCTCAGCCAATGGGCTGCAGGTTCCACTCTCGTCGATATAACCCATGTCTTGTTGCTCCAAGTTGTCGAGGGCCACGCGTTTTCTATTAATAATAAATATATATTCTTTTGTATAATAAACATAAAAATATTAGTATACATTCTTCCAAAATCTCTTCAACGTCCATTGTTTCTACCTTATTAAGTTTTGTTAGTACTATTATTTATAAATAAAAAAGACACATACATACAGAGATACCCAACACCTTCGAATTTAATGACGTGGAATAAGTGATACCTTCCAAAATAAACGTTTTTTTTTAAATTTTATACTAAAAGACAATAATGAATTATTAGGCTTGTGCCTTGATGATTTCTGAATCAGTTTCGTGATCATTATTTTTCTTAGGTAAGTAGGTGGTCAGCCTTTGGTGCCTGACAGAATTTTCAATTCAAACATAATAATAGCCTTTTTTATCGGACATTTCGGCGTATTATTTATTTTTATTTTTCATAGATTGATTCTTTCTTCCATTTCTGCTTGTCCGCTTGCCAGGTGGCAACAAAATCCCCAACCCGGCTGGTCCCCGTGGGGAATTAGACCGAAACCGTCCAAAAATTCAAACATATCAGTTAAAGATCTTCCGACAAGAATCTTTAAAAAGCGACTTAGTGCATTACTTTTAGAAAAAACGTACTACTCAATAAACGATTATTTGTGTGAGACATGGTAATTTATATAAATTTAATTATGTATGATAATTGACTTAATTGATATGAATCTGACTAATAATGTAAAATCTAAACTAAGATAAATTTGCGCGCCACTGTGTGTGGCAGAATATGCGAACGACTGACAATTGTATCACCTTGACTTTTTATACCATATTCGTGCAATGAATAAATTATTATTATTATTATTATCAAAACAATATTAAAAAATACCTTTCCAAAGTGTCTGTGGGATGTACTTCAGCTCGCAACAACCTCCTTGGACTTGGCTCGTTACTCCCGGGATTCGAATCCACTGGCGAAGAACAGGCCGAATCATCCTGCAAATGTTAAACGAAAATAAATATCTATGGCAGAGTTCAATGCCATTAAACAAATTGCGGAATGGTATTTTTTTATTTACTGGCCAATCGGTCACTCCTTTTAGTCCTTCTGTCTCTTTTTTTAAAGAAAAGAGACAGAAACAGACTGAAATCTTTTGCATACTTGATTTGGTTGCATTTTTATAAGGGTATAGATAGATCTATCATAGATGGTCAAAAATGGATTGAGATAGGTTATTGGTTTGGGCGTTAATATTTTTGTTTTTTATTTAATGATGTAGTTATGTTCTCTGTTACATACATTTTGTTTACATTGTAAGTGATTGTTTTATAATATGGATATGTGTAGTTATAAGATTACTTATAAATAAATAAATAAAATACCTGTGCTTGCTGTCCCGTATCGTCCTCCTCGCTGAACATATGCCTGTCCCTCTCCTGCGGCGAAAGGCGTAAACGCATCCCCGCCAACTCCGCCTGCCACGGCTCAAAGTACGAATCGCAGGAGGACGACCTGAAAGTAAAAAACAAATAATAAATAAATACTATTATTTATAACTTTGTTTGACTTATTACAAAATTAGTTAGACGACTGTACTTTATTTGACTTATTACAAAATTAGTTAGACGACTGTACTTTATTTGACTTATTACAAAATTAGTTAGACGACTGTACTTTATTTGACTTATTACAAAATTAGTCAGACGACTGTACTTTATTTGACTTATTACAAAATTAGTTAGACGGCGACTGTACTGACGCAGTTTTAGTTAAAGAAATTATTTCCACAGTCCAGTTATTTTAGAGGATTTGATTGTTTTTATGGGGCCGTTCAAGTATTACGTAAACAGATTTACTGCCCCCCCCCCCACACCTTCTCTTGTGAGCTTAAGTAAGCAAAGCTCTCAAAAATAATAGTACATAAACGTATTAATTTTTTGTAGGACCCCCCTTTCCCTCCTATAGTGCTTACATATGACTTGTAACGGCTCCTACGTTAGACTAAGACTATTTCTTTGTTTTTTTGACAAAGCAATTAAAAATTTAATAATAATGTATTGATTCATATATATTGGTCTAATTTATTAAAACGATAGAATTAAGCACTCTTTTACCCTTAACGCTAAATAGATGGCAATGTTGGACCCAGCGTGAGCAATATATTATTTAAAATATATTGCGTACGCAATTATTATATTTTCTCGCGTGTAGTTTCCCTAGCTTTTACTTGAAACTGGCATAAAGTTATAACTATTGCCATAAATTAAAATAATAATAATAAGGGCTTATGAATGTTTACCTAGTGTGATGTTTGAGGGGCGCGGCCGCTTTAATCGCTAAAGGGGCCAAAGTATCGCTCTCTGATACTAAAGACTCGCAAGACTTCGCCGGTCGAAGAGTAATTGCCACAATTTCCTGTAAATTTAATCATTTAATATTTAAACGGAATATCTATTATCTATATTATACATTTTGGGTCTGATATTTATTAAAAGGGCTTGAATAATAGGGTTTTTATATGCGAATGTCTTACATACGACCATAGTGTATATATGACAGATAAAACAAATGAAAAGCTAGAAAAAAGTTTTCAGTTGTTTTGTAGGGTTTTTGCTTTAAGAAGTTTATTTAACCGCCTCATCTACATATAATTGTACTGTTCGTGTGTTTGTCGTATCTTAAACGGCTGGACTGATTTTAATGATTATTTTGTATGCGTTTGGGCGGCGCCCTGGGTGGTTTAAATCACAAACCAGCCCGGCAGATGGCGCTGCAGTCGATACATTCATTCTTTGTTTAATATCCTTATCGCTTGAAATATCCGCTTATGTGTTTATAACCCATAAAATGTTTATTTAAATATTTTTCAATAACATATTAACTAAATTTCAATGGATACCTGAACTGTTATATATATTTTATACGCATTCTGTTTTTTTTTAGTACTAGTAGTTTATTATTTGGATATCTAAACACGTTCAGAAATAAGCTAACTCACAGGCGGAGGGGGCGTGGCAGGCGGTGGCCTGTGGGGCCTAGGGCGATGCAGCTTACTCCTGCTGAAGAGGCCACGCCATCCTGACACCGAACGCTTCAGAGCTCGCTTTGCACCTGGAACATGGAGTGTTCAACTTTCTGGTAGTTGTCTTTTAAAAACCTACAAAAATTACCCAATTTTTTTGGAAAATTTTAAAGAAAAAATATTTATTTTGAATAATTTAGAATTCATATCTTTTTTTTATTCACCTGGAGCTGGTAAATCCAATACGGTGTGGTACTGGGGTAGATTATTTGGTCCGGAGCCAACCTGAAAAATAATTTCATATTATAGAACTTTATATATATTTGATATATACAATATGTTTGATTCTTAATAGGATAGGCAAACGAGCCTACAGCCTAACGACAGTCATTTTAGTAGGTGCGTTGCCGGCCTTTGAGGGAGAAGTATAATATTTTCTCTGAAATCTCGTATGTCATTATTAGTGTCATCAACATCCAACAAGAAGAAAAATAAATCTTTGTATGGTAAACTATATATTAAAAGTTCTTCATAATCTTCTAGAATAGCTCTTATATAATGTTTTCTAACAATTGTAATTGGCAGTAAATATATATTTATATAAAAACTAACCTCAATATATTTAGGTTTCAAATGACCAGCTGGTTTGAGGTGAGTGGTTGCAGCCGCCGCGATAGCACCCGAAGGGGGAGGGTATTCGATTATCTCACTGCCGACACACACTTGGCCGCGACGCCGAGCTTCTTCCAGACTGGAATAACAAGTATTTATTAACTTTAATACCTAAAACCTATTCATTACATTGTAACCAATTAAAAATTTAAACATTAAAAATACCATCTACTTAGTAATTTAGTTTTATAAGTGTAAAAATGTCTTGGAATATAGTATATAAATATACTACTACAGTAGAACTCCAATTATCCGAATTAATGGAGACCGGGACCCATTCGGATAATCAAATCTTCGCATAATTGGATTTTTTTTTTAAATTGCCATTGGAGAGAATATAAGCTACGTTTTGATATTGCACTATTTTTTTATTGAATTAAATAAAAGAAACATGAAATTTTCACATGTTTCAAATATAAATAAAATGTACTTATGTACAAGTTTAGAAATAAAAATCATTGTTTTTTAAACATCTCCGTCAATGTAAGCTGTTTTGCGGGCTTCAACCGTTTTCGGGCAATTTTTTGTGATTCGAATAGTCGGAGTTCGGATAATTGGAGTTCGGATAATTGGAGTTCTACTGTACTTCGTTGAATACGATCAAGTGGAAGGAGCTGGTACTGGGGATCTCCCGCCCAGAGATGAGACCAGTACTGTGGGGCCGAATTTGCGCTTTAATATTTCTTACCTCAATAGTTTAGTTGGTGGATGCAACGGTAAGCTCTTAGGCCTTCTGCCTGCTTCTAACCCTCGCAGCTCTACTTGACATTCGATGCGATCCTGCAAAGTGATATTTTAATGTTAAAAATCTGAATAGGTTTTACCTTCATACATAATTAATCAAATTTAGAAATGGCTGAATAGAATGAGTCGGAAATTTTTCATACAAAGTGTAGATACTTTTTTGTCAACAAAGAATTTATTAAATAATGGTCCTTCGGGCCGGATTTCTTTTGGAATTTTTGCGATTTAGTTCTGCATTTCCTAAAATTTTATCAACATTATACTAATAGTTAAATTCTCAAATTTTAAACGAATTTGCTTAAATTTGCAACCCTAACCTGTTCTAAAGATTGTGGACCCGAGTCAGCTCCCTGCTCTTGCGCAAACAAATCTTCTGCGTAACAGATCAGGAATTCGGTGACAACGGCCTGAAAAAAAAACAGTTTTAGGATAAATATAAACATTACATTTGATAAGGAAATTAACACTTCCATTTTATAACTAAAATACTGTTGCATAATAAGAATACTTCCGTTTTTACCATGGGACAGGTTGAAGATTGTTAGTTTTGGATTGATTATTTATATAGTTATGAATTGTTAAGGATGAAAGGACCTCTGAAGGAGAAAATATATATCATTACATTTCCCCATACACTATAGATTTATTTTAAGTATTAACAAACATACGATGGTTTTAAAGGAAAAGAAACAGTACAATAAAATAATTTTATATTTTTTACCTTTGATAGAGAAGTTATTTTATAATCACACAGGTATTTAGAAAATCTAACTACATATTAAAAAACAACGTATACCTGTACGGCAACTCCCTGCAAAGCGTGTTGGGGTTTAGGCGAAGACAGCAAATTTGGCGCCCAAACGATCGCCATATTGCGAGCTGTCATTCCCGTTGACTCGCTCAACAATGACACACGGCGAAGGTGACGCATGAGATACGCTAGGGTCCTGGAATATTTACAATTAATAAATATTTCTTCGTGCCTTCTCCATCTACACGACACTGGCTAAGTACCTTGTGCCCAGTTGGCACAAATTAAAGCCATTTAAAAAAATCTATAAATCAATAATATTTTTTCTGTATTAACTACATACAGTGATTGGTTGGTAAAGATATTTACAAAAATGAGCAGAAATTATTATTGCATAAAAATTACATGTTTTGATAAATTTAGAATTGATTCCGATTCTTAACAAAATTAAAACACTTATTGCTTGTGGTACACATACAAATATTTTTTTTAAGGAATTTACTACTTTATATGCAAATAATACTCACCTATAGTGCGGTGGCGGTAGTTTAACAACGGTATCTCTCATGGCCTTCAACCTCTGTTCTTCTGGCACTTGGACCGCACTCACAAAACTATCGTACAACTGATACGTGCATAGAGGGTTTGGTAACTCACTGGAATAACAAAATCACTTATTAATAAAACAACTTATTAGATGTTCACAGCGCGTCTCCCTCCACGCGCTCTAGTGACTACTTACTACTTATAATAAAATAAAAAATAAGTCTGAAGTTCACGCGAGATGAGACGGACGATAGTGTTTCGCGGAACAAAAATTTACTAAAGGCCAAACGCTTTTTATTTAAATCGCTAGATTTTTACAGCTCTTGGTCAAACTAATGTGTAATAAAATTCATTTTTGGCTACATAAGTTTGGCAGAAGAGGTGACTTTATGTTTTTGTTGTATAGAAGAATTAATATTATTTGGTTTGAAGGATTAAGTATCAAACTTTGTGGGAATACAATACAATATTCTAGAAAAAACACAAAACTATATGTTAAACAGTTTATGGAAAAATACTATCTACTAACTGTCTTTGAGAAGAAAAGTCTGACAAAATGTTAATAATTTCACTATCGTAAAATAGTAGAACTTGTCTGCGCACATTCGTGTAAACTACAGTCTACCCTTTAAACTGCCAATCCCATTAGATACGACCGAATCAACTTTTAAAAAATTAAAATTTCTTACCGAAAATAGCACTTCAATAAACTAGCCAAGGCATGCGGATCCCGCTGTAAAGGCGCGGTCAGGTCGGGGGGATGTCCCGCGTCGAAAGCGGCGCGTAGACGCTGAGTCAACGCAGCCCCACCCGACAGACGGTAAATGCCGTCCACTGCCCCGCGACGCTCTATCGCCCTCGAGCATTCCACTAGGACCAGGGGCACTGGGGATTTAAAGTACACGTTAGTCACAAAAAACTGTTGGTAATATAATCATTATTTTTTTTAGATAATTGAAAACTTATGAAGAAAAAATTACTTTCAGAACTTGTTAAGTTAGGCTAAGTACACATTTTAATACATACTAATGAATAAAAACATTAGTTTTAATGATTTTCCATAAAACATTAAATTTACGGATGAAACGAAATAATAATAATACTAGTGTCACGATGTGCAACGTTTTTGTCGAAGAAAAGGAAGAGAGCGATAGAGACCCATTGAGAGAGAGTGAGAAAGGGCGAACGCAGCATGAAGCATGGAGCAAGAGTAGAACGACAATTTAGATAATATTGAAACACGAACTTGTATTGAAAATTTCACTTATCATAATGCTTTAGTCACAAAAGTAGTAGCCATTACAGAAATCGCGTCGAATAATGTAAATATTGTAGAAATAAAATATATATTATTTGTATTACTTTCAACACTTCAAATTAAAGACAATTAAATTAGTTAAATTCCTTACATATCTTCCTTTTTCCCTCCCCGTTGTATGTAACGCAAAATGCGATTAGTTAATAAGCTTTGCTTAACTGTCTTGTGTCAAATGGTCAAAGTAAACTTACAAAAATATATTTTTTAATAGAAATTCTCCCACTGAAGATCTATTTCAAACTCACCCTCATGACCGCAATTCAACAAATGTTCTCCCAAATCGCACCCAAACACCCTCTCCCTCAAAATCCCTTGCTGCTTGAGGCTCCGTCTCGATGGTCTGGAGAGGATGAAGCTTCGGAACAGTGATATTAATTTGCCATGTTTGCGGAGCACCGGTTTTATTGGGGCCACTGCTACAGACCTGCGGAAACATTATCATTTAGAAAAAAATTCATATGAAAGTAACTAAACTAATATTTTCATACTAAATTAAAATATAAATTCCTCAACCGTAGGGGGGCGTTCAAGTATAACGTAAGCAGATTTAATCCCCCCCCCCTCCTTTTTAATTAATAATTAATGTTGAAGTAATCACCAAACCAGATGATAACATATACATTTAAACAAACGTAAAACAAATATTTAAAAAGACAATATAATATATAAATATATATATATATAATTTTTACTATAAAAACATGTATGTCCAAATTGTATGATTTTGTTTTTAAAATGTATGTTGAATAACGCTAAGGGTAATAATTAAAGGTATTAAAATAACTTAATATATGACAAAAAGTACATATAACAGAGAAATTACTCAACACTATACAAGTTTCATCCTATTTCGCTGAGCCGTTCTGGCATCTGATATCTATATATTTCTTACCCAACGATAGGCGGCGGTTGTGTCATATGTCTTGGCACCTTATCTCCAATCACAGCAACACAGTGGTGGGGGAAGAAACCCACCCGGAAACCACGCTTACCACGCCACCAGGTCGATTCTTGGGGACCTGGAAATACTTGTGTTTAGCGGATCGCAAATGACAATGGAGTATGACAAGTTAGATTTTAGTAGTGCTGCAGTCGAAAGTTATTAGAACACAAAAAAATCTTTCATTAAGACAAAAATAAAACAAATTTATTTAAAAATATTTTTATCTTGGGATATAATAATAAAATGTTCAGTAAACAATTACTTAAAATGGAACCTCATTAGGTTTTGGAGTCAATTAAAAAAAATTGAAATAATCATTTGACAAATATATAACTGAATATGTCAATATTATTATTAAGTAATTAGCTACATATATAATAAAAAGTGATTGTAGATTTACATACCCAATTATATTTTGACTAGATCATTCAATACACACAAAAATTCGTGACAATTAGAAAACACTATTGCAGTAAACTGCGTTATTGCACAAATGCGTTTAAGGTTCAAAGGATAATAATACAACAATTCAGAATTCCCCAGGATATTAATATTTTTCCTTATATTGTTTGTATGATTTGCTACTTGTCGGTTATTGAGTTGAGGGTCAGTAGGATAACTTCCGGATTTAGATTGTAGTTAATTATTAGTAAAGATTATAGTTAAAGTATTAAATTTAAAGATTTTAACTATTTTTAATATTTGGTAGAAATGTTTACTCAGATTCTAACGTTTATTATATTTAACGTTCAAAAGTGTCATTTTTAGTGGTCTAATTGGAATAAATAATTTGATTAAGTTGACTGAAATTTTTGTATTTTTTTAGTTAATTAATGTTAATTAGAGTTTTATAAGTATGCATAATTTTCGTTAAGTAGTGTATAGTCTATTTTATATTATTATAATCAATATAAATAATTTAAAAAGGAATTTCAAGTAGATATAAAAAATTTCACCCACCAGGCATATCTATAATGGAGATCATATCACCCACTTCAAAACTTATTTCATCTCGGGCCTGAAAAAAATTGTATATGTATTATCAACATATTATTTTATAAAATGGTTTCCAAGTATTCTAAATATGAATTATAAAAAGTATTAACTTTAAGTTCATTATTAAAATAATCATTAATCGTCTTTTAAGTCTTATGAATAGTAAATTATAAAAATGATGACGAATACTACATATACAAACATTATATTTTTTAAAACTGAAATCTAAAAAAAGACAGAAAATAGTGAGTTGCTCTTAAATAAGTGATTTTAAGTATGAAACAAATAATTATATTTTAACAAATATATATACATACTAGCTGACCCGGCAAACATTGTTTTGCCATGTTTCTGTGCCCAAAAATTAGTTTATAATGAACAAAAAAAACATAAGGGATGATTGTAGAGGGTTGCATGCATTTTTGTATGGTGCATCGTAAAAAAATAAAAACGAAAAATTTTGTCTAAAAAAATAAATAAAAAAATTTAGGGGTGGACCACCCTTAACATTTAGGGGGATCAAAAATAGATGTTGTTCGATTCTCAGACCTACCCAAAACGCACACAAAATTTCATGAGAATCGGTCGAGCCGTTTCGGAGGAGTTCGGTTACTAACCCCGTGACACAAGAATTTTATATATTAGATAATTTAATACCTGTGAGACATATTTCCTGACTGAATAGGCAGCTGCCACAGCGGGTGTATTTATTGAATTTGAGTCTTCATTGGACACAAGGAGCTTGTGGCCTGTGAAGCACATTCAATGGAAAGTAAATATAAAGTTTTATCATATGATTACCATTGTATATTACTGCCTGCAATGTATGTAAATAACTGAATTATATATTATTATTTTTTTGATAAAAACTAATCTAATTTCTTAATAAATTTACATTGTTCAACTCACAAACTGTTTGTCTGTATGCATTGCAAATTGAAATACATATTTCATTTTTGGACCACACTATTAAATTAAATAATTTTTTCATGTAAAAATTAGATAAATTTTCTTAGTAAAAAAAATTATTCACTAAATTTAAAACCTTTTTTTTTTAATCAGTTAATTCCCCTTTAATCATAAAAACGATTTGCATGTTCATAGTATATTTAATTTTAGTAATTTTGGGTATTAACTAATAAGCCGTAAGCGGTCGCAATCGAAGTGTACAAATTTACTAAGAAAAGCGCGATTTACGCAACTCCTGCGCATCCTGAAATTATTATGTGTAATGGATATATTTAGTTGCAAACTGGCTGTTCACAAGTTTAATTTTATTTTTTATTAATAAGTTTCTTTTGTTTTTATATTAAGGTACTTAAAAATAGGAGCAGAAATGGAATTTATATCGCTATAAGTACCTTTATTATCCATCTGTAGCCAGTTAAGAGCTGGACCACAATTGATGGAGTCGTCGGCAATGATAGACAGGTGGTGAACATAATCTGATATCAGCTGTTGGTATTCCAACTCATCCTGCATCAGCTCTGCTGTCATCGCCTCTTTAAGGTTCGGTAGACCGGAGACTTTTCTGTCGTATATACACCTGTAAAGAAAATAATATATACCGTAAATATATGCGTGGTAGCGTATGTAAACTTGGACCATTCTAGACTTTGGATTATCAAGTAATAAGGATTATTACTTGATAATCCAAAGTTTGTTTTGTTCGTATAATATGTAGTATTCGTTATTGTCAAATTTTTATAATTTATTATTCATATGACTTATAAGACGAATAATGATTTATTTTATTAAGAAACCTAAAATTAATACTTTTTATAATTAATATTTCGAAATCACTTTTGTACTTAGAAATCAGTTCATAAAATAATATGTTGATAAGACATACAATGTTTTTCAGGCCCGAGATGAAATTAGTTTTGAAGTGGGTGATATGATCTCCATTATTGATATGCCTGGTGAGTGAACATTTTTTATATCTACTTTCGAGTTCTTTTTAAATTGTTTATATTTATACTAATGACAAAAAAAACTGTACATTACTTAAGGATTAAAGATTTAAGTTGGCGGTTGGTATATGGTACCAGTGACCTCAGAACTGAGACTTTCCTCGCTCAATGAATAAGTATCGCATACAGCGAGAAAAAAAGCACAGGAACTAAACTTTTTAATTTTATTTTTATTATTTTTGATTATTTTTATTATTTCTAGGCAGGTAAATACTGTACATAAATTTGATTGTAATGATTACTAATAAAATATATATGTATGTATATGCAAAT
The DNA here is from genome assembly GCF_905147795.1 of Pieris rapae. Taxonomy (NCBI): domain Eukaryota; kingdom Metazoa; phylum Arthropoda; class Insecta; order Lepidoptera; family Pieridae; genus Pieris; species Pieris rapae. The sequence continues at coordinate 1,248,037 of NC_059523.1, read as the reverse complement.
CTAAAGGTATATTATGAAGTCATTGTATATTTTTACAAAAAGCAAACAGAATTCTTAAAATTAAAAATAGAATACAATGCAATAATATATTTGTGTATTACTTGTTATTATTTATTTTTTATGAGCTTTGTCGTGAATAGATGGAACTTTTAAATTACCTGTGCAACATCTCATCCAACTGCAACAGGTTCTCCTTGTTCCTGGTGAGAGTCCATTCCCTCACATCACTGGCTTCAGTCCAACTGCCGCTGAGGGTTCTGCTGTCCACTGAATCGTCGCACGTGGAATTCACGTGCGAACGGACTTTGAGACAGACCCAGCCTGGAAATATTGTTTTGAAGTAAGACACAATAATAAACAATTAACTTATCACAATAAATAAAATATGGATATCAAAAAGACTGAAAGATATGAAAGGGCGGTCTTACTGCTAATAATAATTTCTGTGCAACTTCAAAATTGGCTAACCATTCAAAAAAAAGAAATAAAATAATTTAAAAGTTGTGTAAACCGATATATCACTTTTCATACGGAAATGTAGATTTAGAAAGTAAAGTAATTTTCAGATTTTAAAGTAATTTTTAGATTTACAAGTAATTTTCAGATGTTAAAGTAATTTTTACATTAAGACTTAGGCTCTTAGTTTAGTACGTAAGCAACCATAAATCTGCTTTTAAAGGCCGTCAAACTCTTATTTATCTTTTTGTAATTCAAGCGGCTTGCGATACCTATTGAAATACGCGCCAAAATGTTAAGTATGACTCCCACGTGACAAATATTAGATTTAACACAGGAGTCATACTTAGCTCAAAGTCTTGACTGCAAATATTACCCAAATTCTTGGTTTTTAACAGAAATATACCTTCTTGCGGCAGACCCTCAACAGCTTCACAAGGCACCAGCTCCACACTTAACCCACCAAGCGAGACCCTCTCATAGTGAAAGTGCGCACATTCCTCTAGCTTTGGAAATCGGCAAGTTGGCGAAGGAGCCGGCTGAAATTAAAACAAAACATTAACTAAACTCTAAGTAATCTATTTATTTATTTAAAAATCATATTCAAAAGATATATTGTGATGGATGGTGAACAGTTAATCCAATCTTACTTAAAGAAAGTATCTCAATAATACTGATTCAATCAGTCACAATAAAACCTTATATAGAGTTACTGTAAAATTCAGGTAATTTTATAGAAACAAATATTAATTATTTAAAAAAACAACACTAAAATTACCAACCAATTCGTCAAAGTCGAAGGCCGAAGCGTGGGGCGCCGATTGGCTCATCGCTGAACCGGGTGTCACTGGACTGACAGACAGCGCTGTCAGAGACATTGACCCTGAAATATAAAATTTAACATTAGGGACATATATTTGTTTGTACCTTTATGTGTTTGTATTACATTCTCATAATTTTCTTTATCATTATTATACAGCCAGAACCAGTCTGTTGCGAGGGATTCGTTAACAAAGACGTTGAACGCTGAATGAATTGAAAGACTGAATGCTGTCTTCGATTCCGACATATTTTTATGTTCAAAGAGTGAGTTCACATTAGCGATATTGGATTTCTTATGGTTTTAATCTTCTTTATAACAAAAACATTTAAAGTTACTTTAAGGATAGTGTATGTTAAAATCAGTCAATATTCGAAACCTAAAATCATTTTCACAGATAAGATTTCACAGTCAGTCAGAATATGAAAAAAAATTAATTAAGACATAAACAATCATAGGTATATTAAATTATTTTAAAAAATCTTAAAATAACGGATTATCAATTCACAAATGTAAGTTTCTTTAATATGACCTGTTAATCTTAATGGTCTTGAAAATATGCTGTGGACTGGGGAGCCAAGAAGTGTGGATTCTTTGGACCTTAACGCTTAGTTTTTTACCTGGCGTCTCCCTTTTGCATTCTTGATCACTAGACCTCGGGCTCCGTGACTCTGAACTGAACCGGACTGATCTGAAACAGCATAGTCGAACATCTATGTTTACATTTTTCAAGGAGTAAACCGAGTCTCATGCCTGAGGTCGTTAGATGCGATTACCCCATGGACAATAAACTTTCGCTCATACGGTGGAAATAAAATTTAAGTCCAAAATTAATTGTTAGTCACCACTGTCAAAGCAACGCACACCATTAATTTGGTGCATTATAAAATATACATTAACAAGTTTATGGACATTTTGATTAGGACCATTCAAATTAATAACATAAAAAACGAGTTGAGCATGACTTACAGACGCGAGCTGCAATTTCGGCTCTGTACATTGTGAGCAGTTATTAGATAGCCTAACGCTAATCGGCATATAAAAACAAAAGAACTATATTGTCGTGCTCCTGATAAGACAACTATTAATGCAAACCAAAGTGGATCTCAAATGTGGTATATTTAGATTTTAGATCGTATTATTCTATAAATACTTAATTTAAATATAACTGCATATGTATATAATGTTCGTAACGTATTTATAAACCTATTAATTACTCTATCCTTCTACAAATTACATTAAAAAATAATTATGCATATAAATATCTCGTTAGGTAATTAATTGTCAAACATTTTAAATAACACTTTTATTTAAAATGTTTAGTTAAACATAAATAAATAAAAATTAATAAATATACGAGAAATGTAGAAGGAGAAAATAAATTACCAGCAAAACAGCGGATTAGGTATGATATAGGCACTTTACAATGTTTCTTCAAAATTGATTAGTCGACAACCGAATATATCTATGTAGCTTCGTAAAACATGATTAATTGGTTATAATCGTGAAGAATTCTAAAGAAAACTGAACTACTTAGTTGGTTTTTGCTACTAGTAAACACATACCTATGGAAGGCGACTGCACAGCGTTCTTTCTCGGGCTCGGCGAAAGCTCTCGCCGCCAGCGACTGACAGGACATAACCGAGCCGTGGGGGGAGCCCTGGAACCAACACACATAACACTATAACTGTCAAATTGCGAAAAACTTTTTTACTCCATCTTCAAAGTTGGAATCCCTGGAGGTGTAAAAGACAAGCAGCGAAAGGATGGCGGGTTTTACTTTATTTTGATTGGATAACACGTTAACTCCAATTAAAGACACGCGTTGCAATAGTACCTAAAGATACTTTGGAATTTAAATATATAAAGTAATCCGAATACAGACTCATATTAAATAACATTAAAGGTACAACAAACTTAAATATACATTATTCAAAACGTAAGCATTTTAATTCAACGCCATTAATTACAATGACTCTTTCAGTAATTTAAACTCTAAGTAGCAAAGATATCTACCAAAAATCTCGTACGTGCCATAGTGGTAATAAATCAGTATTTCAAGTGGGCACTTCAGAATAAGATACGTGTGTTGTCAAGTTATAGATAACTGTTAGGAGCTACTTAAGTTTTTTATCACAGAAATTAGTCCTGGTTAAAAAATACTCGGGGCACGTTCTTGAACTATTAAAACGAAGCGGTTTGTAAACAAGTTAGGAAAAATTTGTTGACTCAACAATGTTTAATGTAAACTACGTCGAAAGCTTCATTTATCAGATTATTTACTGGCAAATGGTACATTCTAAGTACGTATGCAAAGTCTTGAAGGATTTTTTTCTCTTTGACAGCGACCAATGAGTTCGAAAATCGAAAATGATACTTGATTTTCGAACACATTTGTATTGATTGTAAGGTCAGACACCCAAGCAATCATTAGAATGAATCGCATCCATTGAATTATTTAGAACTTATTTGACTGTAGAACATATTTTGTGCTTCTGAAAAATCCCGGATATAATATCTCAATGGGAAATGTATGTTGCATGAGTTGTTCCAATTCCTCACAGAGCTATAGTACATACTTAGTAATTGACGAGATCTATCAGGACTTATCAAAAATCTAAAGAAAAGAAGAGCACTAGAACACTTTGTAAACGACCAGAATACAACCGTACAATAATATATTGATGCAAAACACATCAACGCCCACCTAGCAAAGTTGATTGATGACGACATTCGCCTTCTACGACGACAATATCATAATTATACGCAACTTAAAAGCCTACACTTTTTCAATGTATAAGTTCTACCACATTCTCTTATATATCTGAGGATCATGATTAGGAAGGTGGGTAATATCCATCTATTCCCATCCCATATTGGTCTCCATCTATTCAGCAACTCTCTCAATGAAATATGGTTACTCTTGATCAATTGATTTTACATTTTAACCCATATTCATTAGAAACGAAGGAGAGAGTAGTTTAAATCTCGTATCAAACGATGGCGTACTATTAAATTGAGCATTAGATCACACTGTGGCATGTGGCATTTAATTTATTGCTAACACGTAAATTATACGTTCCTTTACAAGACATACAACGCAATTACAAAACCTTACAAATAATATTAACATAAGTGAATCCTGACACAGGCGTTATTTCAAATGAAAATAGACTAATTAGATTAATCTAGTCATAAATGGTACCAATTGTATTATCAAAACTTTGCTTAAAAAGATACGACTCGTAATATCTTAGTATAAAAATGATTGGACTTAGTAATTATATTATTTGCAAATTCATATGCAAATGGTTCATAATTCAGGGGTGGCTCATTCATAAATATAATATATTTCTCATCCATATCCCGCTTTCATTTTATAGCACAATAGAAAGACAGTAAAAATGCTTTATTTCAAAGAATGAGTAACATAATAAAACTAGGTTAATATCTTGTGTGATGTATGAAAATACTTTTAAATTTTTTAATATTTCCTTTAACATGTGAGTTGTGACCTTAATAACTTTTATTTGTTTAACAAGGGTAAGTGTGAAATGAAGTACGAGTCCTGTATATCATAAGTACATAGTGTTTTCAAAGATAGTCTCATTTCTGAATAGGCCATATAATAATAAAAATTTAAGTTTTTCTTTAGCACTTTGAATGAGTACTGAAATATTTTAGAAAGTATCTTCTCAATTAGACAAAAATTGTTCTATTAACACAGACAGTTTGTATTAAGACTGAAAGTGCTATCAACTACAAAGACTATTTTCTAAAGCTGATTTAATTTAATTAGCTCAATAGTTTTATTAGGATATTTTATGTGGAAAAAATTAAGTTATATAGACATGACATAAATAAATAAAGCTTAAAAATATATTTGCCTGATTGGATAGTATTCATCACTAATATTCAATAAATTTTAAGTATTTTCATTAGTACCCTAGCCAGACAGTGTTATAAAATATAGCATTACACAAGCATTTGGAAAAGAGAATTATGTACAAATGTTTCTCCAAGAACAAACATGCAAATGCAATGAAATTTGGGTATATCTTGCTGTGCGATACCAGGCTTGCATAATCTTCATAAAATAGATTTAATTTCAAAATAAAAGCAATTTGCAATTATGTGAGGCTGGTATTTACGGATTTTTATTTTAAAAATGCCTATTTTGATTGCTTCTAGCTTGTAAATTCAATTATAATATCTAGAGAATGATGTAATATTTTGTTAAGTGCTATAAGGAACTCAAAAAAAATATTGAATTGGTCTCAAACAATGGTTATTTTAGAAAAGGAAAGAGTTTATCAGTGACATTAAAATTATAATATGATTGTTACGTGTGATCTAAAGGATAAATACATTTGCATGCTAAATCACTCAACAATAAATATCTATTGTCTATTGTTTAAAAAAGTAAACACTTGGCAATCAACTTGCAGTTTGGACAATAGATCTTTGCATCCTAAAGGGGAAAATAAAAAAATGGCACAGCAAGAAAGTGACATGGACACAAATAAAAGAAAACATACAGACAACATTTACGTGACAGCCAGTTAATAGCTGCTCACATTCTGACCGCAAAGAAGCCATCCATCGGAGCATACACCAAACATTCTTCTCATGTTGAAGCA